>NC_090652.1:92383648-92683648 GCF_040937935.1 Hyperolius riggenbachi | reverse complement strand
ACCTGCTTTTAATAATTTTTCAATTGCAAAGTGCTGAAAAATTATTTTACACAGAAGATGAAAATTATCTCCTAGGAGAAAGCTTAGGAGAAAAATTGAATTGAATGGGCCCTATGTGTCTGAATTCAGGGATTTATTGAGTTTATTGAGTTAATTGAGGGAACCATATGCATTGCCATGTTGGGCTATGTATATTTGTTTTTCCAAGATACATTTATTCTGAAATTAATTAAATCATGGGCTTACCTTATATATTTAATCCATAGTTTTGCATTTGAACTCGGTTTATTATATTGAAATCACTATTTTTGAATATTATATAATAACACATTTATGATTGTACAAGTGTATTCATACTTTGGTCTCTGGCATTTTCAGTTTGATACTCCTCCCTATATTGCCTGATGAAGCGGGGTTGAACCTGCGAAATGCGTTGCATTTCTTTTTGGAGTTCCTAATAAATGTGTTTGACTGTCTGAATCGCAGTCGTTGTCGTGTCTGCTTGAGGGAGGTAAGAACACCACTTCCTCCTTCAATTTTGCCATTTAAGTTGGTTTTTAAGCTCATTTAATCTAATCTTATACTTTTGGCGCCTCTGTTCATTGTATACAATTTTGAGTCCACCCTTGGTGGAGGGTTGCTACCCTTTCTTCCTGTCTACAGAGAGCGACTTCTTAATCCTGAGTGGGGTCAGGACAATCTCCCCGCCTACTTTTACAGTGGTTGCCTGCTGGTGACCCTGACTTGTGAGTATTTAGCAATACAAACTTATTGCCACCTTGTCCAGTACGAATTACACTATTGGGGCTCTTGATGTTCCTTGTTTTTATCTCTTTGCAAGTTTACTTGGCCCATCTACTGATCCGGGCATCAACACCAATCGTAGACCCTCAATATGGAGTTCATCACAGACCGCTCCACACACAGGATCGACCTGTTTGCACAGTTCTTACCAAACACACAGGAGATACTCACTTCCCAGACAGTTCTCTGCTGCTTATATAAAGCCTGCAGGCTGCTTGTAAGCCAATCAAGAAGTGCACATACACATGACACCTAGTCTGCAGTGATTAATTCAAACAGAAGCTGAGCTACTCAGCTAGTAATTGGAGAGGGTTTCAGTTGCATATAGACAATGGCTATATGGCCAGCAGGGGGCAGCAGCGTGCAGGATATACCCTCTCATCTGCCCCCCTCCTAACTAAACTGCATGGGAATCTACAATAAAATTAAAAACAATAATGGTGCACAAGCCAGCCTGGGGCCCCAGGAACTCTCGCTGCCCGGGGCCCCAGAACCAGCATGCAACACCATATGTGAGCGCAGCCAAGCCCTGGATCTGCCACACCCAGGAGCTTGTCCCCAACTGCTCTAAGACTTACCAAACACACAGGAGATACTCACTTCCCAGACAGTTCTCTGCTGCTTATATAAAGCCTGCAGGCTGCTTGTAAGCCAACCAAGAAGTGCACATACACATGACACCTAGTCTGCAGTGATTAATTCAAACAGTAATGAGTAGCTCAGCTTCTGTTTGAATTAATCACTGCAGACTAGGTGTCATGTGTATGTGCACTTCTTGGTTGGCTTACAAGCAGCCTGCAGGCTTTATATAAGCAGCAGAGAACTGTCTGGGAAGTGAGTATCTCCTGTGTGTTTGGTAAGTCTTAGAGCAGTTGGGGACAAGCTCCTGGGTGTGGCAGATCCAGGGCTTGGCTGCGCTCACATATGGTGTTGCATGCTGGTTCTGGGGCCCCGGGCAGTGAGAGTTCCTGGGGCCCCAGGCTGGCTTGTGCACCATTATTGTTTTTAATTTTATTGTAGATTCCCATGCAGTTTAGTTAGGAGGGGGGCAGATGAGAGGGTATATCCTGCACGCTGCTGCCCCCTGCTGGCCATATAGCCATTGTCTATATGCAACTGAAACCCTCTCCAATTACTAGCTGAGTAGCTCAGCTTCTGTTTGAATTAATCACTGCAGACTAGGTGTCATGTGTATGTGCACTTCTTGATTGGCTTACAAGTAGCCTGCAGGCTTTATATAAGCAGCAGAGAACTGTCTGGGAAGTGAGTATCTCCTGTGTGTTTGGTAAGTCTTAGAGCAGTTGGGGACAAGCTCCTGGGTGTGGCAGATCCAGGGCTTGGCTGCGCTCACATATGGTGTTGCATGCTGGTTCTGGGGCCCCGGGCAGTGAGAGTTCCTGGGGCCCCAGGCTGGCTTGTGCACCATTATTGTTTTCTGTTTGCACAGTTCAACCGTGACCCGGAGGCCTCGGCTGTCCCTACCAATCATACTCTATAAACGATATATATTGATGACCTGTTTTTCATTTGGAAGGGCGACACCACACTTATCCCCTCCTTCATAACATTCCTCAACAGCAATAAAGCCGGCCTCCATTTCACTTCCCAACATCACCCCACCTCCATCGATTTTCTTGACTTAACCATCTTTATAGAACATGACAAAATCAAAACAAAAACCTTCTTAAAACCGTAGATGCCAATAATTTCATACATTTTAACAGCTTTCACCACCGCCCCTGGACCCAGAATACTCCCTACAATCAGTTTCAACGTATCTTCAGGAATTGCACCGACCCACACGATTACAATATACAATCCGACATCCTAACTAAGAAATTTTCAGATAAAAAATATCCTAAAAAACTTTATTCGCGATGCCAGACACAAAACCAAAATACCGCCCCCCACCACCCAGAACATACCCAGCACCGATGTCCCCAATAACCCCCCACCTAGATTCATAACCAGATATTGCAAAGAACATCAAGGCATAAAATCTATATTACAAAAACGCTGGGAAATTTTCCTCCAGGATCCATACCTTAAGCTAATATTACCCACCCGTCCCCTCATCACATATAGACGAGCCCCAAACCTTCGTAACCTTTTAGCTCCCAGCAAACTACGTTGCAATAAAACTAACCATACACCTGTTTCCAATCCACCGATGCCAGGCTCATGGTCCTGCAGCCAGACCCGTTGCGCAGCATGTACATTTGTACTGAACACCTCCACTTTCATGTCCAATACCACTGGTATCCAATATAGTATAAAAAGACGTATATCTTGCCAATCCAAATTCATCATTTATCTGATCTCTTGTGCCTGCCGTCTCCAGTACGTAGGCAGAACCACGCAGGAGGCACGTAGCAGGATAGGCCAACACAAAAGAAATATTCTTAACAAATTCCCCCTGCACAGTGTTTCACGTCACTTCCACCAGATTCACCACGGGGACCCCAGCACCTTCACCATCACCCTAATAGATGAAATTAATGCAACAGAACCAGTGGCCTATGACAAACTGAAAAAATTGGAGATGTACTGGATCCAAACCCTCAGGACGCTAGTTACTGAGGGTCTCAACAAAGTTTTAGAAAAAAATCTATTGAATTATTACTATCCACATTCCGTTAAGACTTTTTAACTAGTCCTCTCTCTTAATTCTTTCTATATTTTATATTTACATTTTTATAATTTTTATATGATGTTATATGATATGCACTGTATATAATTTGTTCATATAATTGGCTTTATACTAAATTGTCAGTCCAAACAGCTGTTGACAGTCAACAACTCCCTTATTTCCCAAACCCTCCCCCCCTCCTCTCCTCCCCCTTCTTGTTTCCCCCCTTCCCCCCTAAAATCCCCTTCCCCCCCCCCCTCCCATTTTTCTTCTTTTTAGGTATTCTTTCCTAATTTAGGTAACTATTCATTTTTATATATGTATCAATTAATTTTATATCTTTTTATATTTTTTATCTTATATATAATTTTTATTGGATATTTATTGGATGATCTATGCAAATGTTGTTGTTGTGTCTATTTCTACATTAGACAATGAAGCCCCCACCTTAGTACTATAGTACCAGATCTGGTCATGCTTACCATTGAGGTTACCATTCCTCAGTTAAGAATTTTTCAACCACAATTCCCTTTTTTTTTCCCTTCCCCGCCCAGCATTACATCACTGGTTACATCACTGGCCTGTCCACACTGTCCACGTGGCAGCCCCTGATTGGCCCATACTCACCCAACACCTATTTAAGCTGCTATGGTTTGCTCTTTCATTACAGAGGCGCTTAATTTGAATCCTTGTGCAGATTGGTAAGTCACTTTGCTACATCTTTTGGAATCTTGACTCCTAGTTTGTATAATCATGCTTTACACATCCTGGAGGTGCGTACACACATGCGACTATAGTCGTTTGTACTGATCGTTCCCCGATCTTTACCAACGACGATCGTTACAAAAAACGAACCACCGACTATTAAGGCAAACGACGAACGAGCCAAATTGCTACAAAAGAAAGTTCTGTCTCGGCGGATTTTAACCAACGACGATCGTTTGCAAAAGTAGTACATCGTTGGAAACGGTCGTTCGTACTAGGCTTGACATGCGCATTTCACTATTTCTCTGTGAAACTTCTCATTTTTATGCGCAGGCGCAATAGTTGCTTTACCTGATGTAACGTTTGTTCTAACGATCAGATCGTTACACACCTTTTAAAACTATCTTTACTTAGGTCGTTCTTTCATCAATTAAAAGTTCGTTCGTCGTTCTCAACGAACGATCGTTGTCGCATGTGTGTACGTAGCATCAGAGTGATACCAGCAAAACCTTTATTACCTTTAGTTTAGTCACTCCTTATCCAGGACAAATACCTGATACTGAATACACTATTATTTATGATTAAACTCCTCCTACTTCAATCCATATGCAGCACAAGGATGTTGCATTATATCAGTTAAAACAATCACGCATTTGCTGCAATTTCTCTGCATTGCCATGTTTGGCTATGGGTTGTTCCGAGATACATTTGTTCTGAGATTTGTTTTATTATTGACATACTGAATATACAAAATCCATAGTTTTGCATTTGAACTCAATTTATTGAGTTAATTGAGGGAACCATATGCATTGCCATGTTGGGCTATGTATATTTGTTTTTCCAAGATACATTTATTCTGAAATTAATTAAATCACGGGCTTACCTTATATATTTAATCCATAGTTTTGCATTTGAACTCAGTTTATTATATTGAAATCACTATTTTTGAATATTATATAATAACACATTTATGATTGTACAAGTGTATTCATACTTTGGTCTCTGGCATTTTCAGTTTGATACTCCTCCCTATATTGCCTGATGAAGCGGGGTTGAACCTGCGAAACGCGTTGCATTTCTTTTTGGAGTTCCTAATAAATGTGTTTGACTGTCTGAATCGCAGTCGTTGTCGTGTCTGCTTGAGGGAGGTAAGACCACCACTTCCTCCTTCAATTTTGCCATTTAAGTTGGTTTTTAAGCTCATTTAATCTAATCTTATACTTTTGGCGCCTCTGTTCATTGTATACAATTAATAATTTTTCAATTGCAAAGTGCTGAAAAATTATTTTACACAGAAGATGAAAATTATCTCTTAGGAGAAAGCTTAGGAGAAAAATTGAATTGAATAGGGCCCTACGTGTCTGAATTCAGGGATTTGGAAAAGATTATCATTTATTCACATTTCACTATGTATAACATGACTCGACTTACCATCAAATTCAACTTACAAACAACCTCCCTGGAAGGAACCTGTTTGTAAGGATGGGACCAAGTCTGTATATATTCACATATAGATGAAATTAATCACCTAAAGCTCCAGCTTCTGAGGTGTGAAGCAAGGGCCGGATTTACAACTCTGAGGCTTATAGGGACAGGCGTACTGGTGCCATAAACTCCACCCCTAAGCACAGGCCACACCCCCAGGTAAAAATATTCTGAACTCTAATCCTAGCTAGAGATGTAGTGAACGGTTCGCCGGCGAACGGTTCCCGGCGAACTTCGGTGGTTCGCTGTGTTGAGTGAACCCAGCTCACTGCATCTAACTACCTGTTGTGTTGAGTGAACCCACCTCACTGCATATAACTACCTTTATTGTTCAGTTAACCCACCTCACTGCATATAACTCCCTGTTGTGTTGAGTGAACCCAGCTCACTGCATATACCTAGCATCCCCCCGAGATGGACAAAATGGACAAACCAGGTAGAGGAAGAGGTAGAGGCAGACCCAGAGGAAGGCCACCAGGCACCGGCAGGTCTGTGCAAGGTGGTGTTGCTGTGATTTCGTGCGGACCTGTCCCAAAATACAGTGCTCAGAAGAAGGCACGTGCCATCACTTCCCAAAATTGTGAGGACGTGCTTGAGATTTTAACACAGAACACCTCATCTCCCACAGCCACCAGCGATACAACAAGCACCACATCCGCTGCATTTGACACTTCGCAGGAGTTATTTGGTGGTGGTAAAATCACTGATTCACAGCCACTACTGCAACAACAACAAGAAGGCGCAGGTGCCAGGTACACCACCTCATACGTCTGAGTTAGGTGGCGATAGTATGGACATAACGTGTGAGGAGGGGGATGATGAACCACCTGAAGTTGGTGCAGTTGAGGAGGTGTCTGAGGAAAGCAAAGCTGGGCAGGAGGATTATGATGACGATTATACGGATGCCACGTATGTTCCCAGTAGAGGAGATGACCAGGGGGACAGTTCAGAGGGGGAGTCAGAGAGGAGTAGGATGAGACGACTCCATGATAGAAGCAGAGGGAGCTCATCCTCAGAAACAGCTGGGGGCAGTGTGCGGCGCCATGTATCGCCAGCTATGGATACCCAGCCAACATGCCCTTCAACGTCAGCTGCTGATGCCACCGTAGCGCCATAACCCCAGGGGGGCTCAGCGGTTTGGACATTTTTTAACATGTGTGTCTCAGATCAGAGCAAAGCCATCTGTTGTCTCTGCCAGCAAAAATTGAGCCGTGGAAAGGCCAACTCTCACGTAGGGACAAGTGCCTTACGAAGGCACCTGGAGAAAAGGCATAAACAGCTATGGCAAGAACATCTGAGGAAAAGCAGCACCCAAAAGACAAGCCACCCTCCTTCTTCTCTTACTCCTTCAGGTGCATCGTCTTCATCCGCTTTCTCCCTTGCACCTTCACAGCCACCCTCTTCCACACCGCCTCTTCCCTTGAGCGGTTCCTTCTCCTCTGTCCACAGCAGTACCCAGCTGTCCGTAAAGGAAGTATTTGAGCGTAAGATGCAAATGTCTGCCAGTCACCCTCTTGCCCGGCGTCTGACAGCTGGCGTGGCAGAACTATTAGCTCGCCAGCTATTACCATACAAGCTGGTGGAGTCAGAGGCTTTCCGTGAGTTTGTGGCCATTGGTGCACCGCAGTGGAAGATACCAGGCCACAATTATTTTTCATAAAAGGCCATACCCAAACTGTACCGTGCAGTTGAGAGGCAAGTGGTGTCATCTATTGTGAAGAGCGTAGGGTCAAGGGTCCACCTGACCACGGATGCCTGGTCTACCAAGCACGGGCAGGGCCGCTACATTGCGTACACAGCCCATTGGGTCAACCTGGTGACCGATGGCAGCAAGCAGGGAGTACGTGGCTGCGCAGCGGACCGACTTATCACACCTCCACGGCTTGCAGGCAGGCCTCCAGCCACCTCCTCTCCGCCTGCTATCACCGTTTCGCTGTCGTCATCCTCCTCCTCCTCCTTGGCTGGTGCCGCGATCTCCTCTCCAGCTACACAGCCCCCGCACCCCAGGACCTATGCTGCATGCCAGGTACGACGGTGTCACGCAGTGTTAGACATGTCTTGCCTCAAAGCGGAGAGTCACACTGGAGCAGCTCTCCTGGCTGCTCTTAACAAACTACTTGTTTGTTAATGGCTGACCCCGCACAAGCTTGAGATCGGCAGCATGGTGTGTGACAACGGCAGCAATCTAATTTCCGCGTTGAATTTGGGAAAGCTGACACATGTACCCTGCATGGCACATGTGCTGAATCTGGTCGTGCAAAGATTTGTGTCCAAGTACCCAGGCTTAGAGGACGTCCTGAAGCAGGCCAGGAAGTTGTGTGGGCATTTCAGGCGCTCTTACACGGCCACGGCACGCTTTGAGGACATTCCGCGTAGAAACAACTTGTCGGTGAGACGCCTGATTTGTGATAGCCCGACTCTCTGGAATTCCACCCTGCTCATGTTCTCTCGCTTGCTAGACCAGGAGAAAGCCGTCACCCAGTACCTGTATAATTACAGTACAAGAACACAATCTGGTAAGATGTGGATGTTGTGGCCACTGATGCGAAATGCATGCAGGGTCATGGAGCCCTTTGAGGAGGTGACCAAACTGGTGAGTCGCGCTGAGGGCACCATCAGCGACTTGATCCCCTACACTTACTTCCTGGAGCATGCCGTGCATAGAGTGGTGGATACAGCTGTGGAGGAGCGTGAATGAGAACAGTTACGGCAGCAGGAGTCGTGGGAGCGATTTACAACCGAACCCAATGTTTCCACAACACCTGCGGCAGCACAGAGGGGGGAGGAGGAGGAGGAAGAAGAGGAGTCGTGTGGGGATGGAGAGGAGTCAGACTCTGATGATGATGATGAGGAAGGTGTTTCTGTGGAGGAGGAAGAGGCGGCGGAAGAAGAACAACTGCGGCAGCCATCACAGGGGGCTTCTGCTGCTCCTAGTTCCCGTGGTATTGTTCGTGGCTGGGGGGAGAAAGAGGAGTTGCGTCCCGTCACTGAGGAAGAGCAAGAGGAGATGGAGAGTAAATCTGCATCCAGCTTTGTGCAGATGGCCTCTTTCATGTTGTCCAGCCTGTTGAGGGACCCCCGTATCAAAAAACTCAAGGCGAATGACCTGTACTGGGTGGCCACGCTACTAGACCCTCGGTACAGGCACAAAGTGGCGGACCTGTTACCAACTCAACAGAAGGCGGAAAGGATGCAGCACTTGCAGAACAAGCTGTCGATGATGCTTTACAATGCGTTTAAGGGTGATGTGGCTGCACAACGCAATCAAGGTACCACTGGCAGTAACCCTCCTCCTCCCAAGTCCACGCAGGCAAGGACAGGACGCTCCAGTGATCTCAGGGTGATGCAACAAAAGGTCCGCACCAAACCAGGATCCCAGACAATGGCTTTATTTAGGACATATCCAATATAAAAATATGCACATGTACATGCATCAAAACGCTGACATGTTTCGAGCTATCTCAGCTCTTAATCATAGCTAGTTACAAAATGACAGAAAGTCCTATAAATAGGAGGACATCCTGTGCTGGCCACTCCCGATCCCACCCCAAAATGGGGGGGGGGGAAAGGTAAAGAGGGGGAGTGGTTTACATGTGATAGACAGGTAATTACCTGTGAACACACTACAGAAGCAAAACACTGTACACATGTGTTAAAACAGTATAAAATACACAATGCAGAAAACAAGTACTGTACCAAAGTGAATGCTGTTAATAAAATATGGCAAAGAGCAGCGCGGTTGATCACAACATCAAATATAAGTATATGAAACACCTATGGCAAATAAAATCCCTGCCCATATATGAAGGGACGACACATGTACACACATATGAGTAGACAGAAGTACCCCACTAACGTAGGTGGATCATGTGGGGGGTTTTTTTGTGTGTCGAGAGGAAAAGAAGGGGGGGGGGGGGTTTGTTTGAAGGAAGTAGAACAGGCTAGTGCATGATGAGTGCTAGGTCCAACCTTGCATTAAGGCCATGGGGTAGCCTAGATCCCAAGCGATGAATCCACATAGCCTCCTTCTTACAAAGAATTTTATACAAATCTCCCCCTCTTGTCGGTGGATTGACTCTCTCTATTCCCTGAAATTGAAAACCCATCATATTGCCCCCGTGTACCTCTCTAAAGTGTTTGGCCACATTCGAAATGTTTGTGGTTGACCACCCTGCTCCTAGATAGTGTTCGGCTATTCTCTGCCTCAGGGGCCTGGTGGAACACCCCACATATTGTACGGAACAAAGGGTGCAATCAATCACATAGACCACATGGTGAGTACCACAATTAATGAACTGCCTGAGATTATATCGTTGGCCATTGTGGGCAGAGACTACCGTCTTAGTGTTATTATGTAGGTGACAATATCTACATGTAGCAATTCTACACTTATAGGATCCCCTGACTGTCAACCAAGTGTCCGTTGTGGTGCCAGACTTAAATAAGCTAGGAGAGAGCATCTGTCCTAAGGTGGGGGCCCGTCGACTAGAGAATCTAACACCATCTTTCAGGACAGGCGAGAGACCTACATCTCCTTCCAGAGTCGGCAGATATCTAGAAATAATATTGGTCACACTCCTATATTCTGTTGAGTAGGTAGTTACAAAAGTTGGCTTTTGTCGACCTTGGATCATCTCACCATCATTCTGTAGTAAATCAGACTGTGACCTCTCCATGGCTCTAAGTCTACCTCTCTTGATTAGCCTTAGCGGATAACCGCGAGCTTTCAAACGTCTTTCAACGATATCCAGCTCACCCAGTAGATTATCCTCCCTTGAGCAGTTTCGTCTGGCTCTAATGAACTCGCCCACAGGGATACCTCGAATAGTATGTGCTGGGTGGCAACTATCTGCCCTAAGAGTTACGTTGCCGCTACACGGTTTCCTATAGGTTGTGGTGCAAACAAGCCCGGTTTCATGGTCCCCACTCAGTGTAACATCTAAATAGTTGATGGACAGAGTATCAACCGTATATGTGAACTGTAGATTTAAGTTGTTTTGGTTGAAATACTCTACTAAAGATGCTGCACTAGAAACCTCACCCCTCCAGACAATCAAGAGGTCATCGATGTACCTCCCGTACCACACAACACTCTCCAGCAGACGGCAGTCCCCTCCAAAGACCCGGTGTTCCTCCCACCACCCCATGTATAAATTAGCAAGGGATGGTGAGAACTTGGCGCCCATAGAGGCGCCCCGTCTCTGGAGGTAGAAACTGCCGTCAAACATGAAGTAGTTGTGGGTCAGGAGGTACTCGACAGCCATAAGAACAAAAGTGCGGAGATCTTCCGAGTAGTCAGAGTATCTGGAGAGGTGAAAGTCCAGAGCCTTCAGTGCCAGATCGTGCGGGATACAGGAGTACAAGGATTTTACATCTACTGTGATCCAACTGTAACCGGTCCTCCACTCCATACTTGCCATGCTGGCTAGTAGATGTTTGGTGTCCTTTAGATAACCCGGAAGGCGTCTAACTAGGGGCTGGAGCAGGGAATCGACCCAGGATCCCAGGCGCTCCCCCAGGGACCCAATACCGGCCACAATAGGCCTGCCCTCTGGGGGAGAGCCCGGCTTGTGAATTTTAGGCAAATGATGGAAGACGGGGATGACAGGGGATTTAATCTCCAGAAAATTTCTCAGTCTTGAGTCAATGACCCCCATAGTTTCCCCGCATGAAAGGAGACTGCATAGTCTATTTTTAAATTCAGGGGTGGGATCCTTTCTTAAACCCAAATATGTGTCCACATCCCCCAGCTGCCTGAGGGCCTCAGCCCGATATGCGTCCCTATCCAAGATCACCACCGAGCCTCCCTTATCTGCATTGCGTATGACAATGTCATGATTGTTCTGCAGTTTTTTTAGGGCAATACGCTCTTCAGTGGTGAGATTGGAGGCGACAGTACGGGATGACCTCCCAGACAGCTGTAGAAGATCCCTCTCCACCAACTCCTGAAAGGTATCAACACAGGGAGACCTAGAGGCATAGGGATAAAAGTCCTGGTTTCTCACCTGGACAGGCTCAACATCCTCTGAAGTGACCAGGCCACTATTTGTTGATGAGAGCGTATCCAATACCCATCTGCAGCGGGTGTCTCTAAAATCACCAATATTAGGTATGTTGTTAATATAAGACAAACTCCCACCCTGCTCTGTATCCCCAAAGTGCTTCCTCAAGAGTAGGGATCGAACAAAACGATTAACATCAAGTATAGTGTCAAAGACATTCAAGTGATGAGTGGGAGAGAATGACAGTCCCTTGGACAGAGACGGGGCGCCTCTATGGGCGCCAAGTTCTCACCATCCCTTGCTAATTTATACATGGGGTGGTGGGAGGAACACCGGGTCTTTGGAGGGGACTGCCGTCTGCTGGAGAGTGTTGTGTGGTACGGGAGGTACATCGATGACCTCTTGATTGTCTGGAGGGGTGAGGTTTCTAGTGCAGCATCTTTAGTAGAGTATTTCAACCAAAACAACTTAAATCTACAGTTCACATATACGGTTGATACTCTGTCCATCAACTATTTAGATGTTACACTGAGTGGGGACCATGAAACCGGGCTTGTTTGCACCACAACCTATAGGAAACCGTGTAGCGGCAACGTAACTCTTAGGGCAGATAGTTGCCACCCAGCACATACTATTCGAGGTATCCCTGTGGGCGAGTTCATTAGAGCCAGACGAAACTGCTCAAGGGAGGATAATCTACTGGGTGAGCTGGATATCGTTGAAAGACGTTTGAAAGCTCGCGGTTATCCGCTAAGGCTAATCAAGAGAGGTAGACTTAGAGCCATGGAGAGGTCACAGTCTGATTTACTACAGAATGATGGTGAGATGATCCAAGGTCGACAAAAGCCAACTTTTGTAACTACCTACTCAACAGAATATAGGAGTGTGACCAATATTATTTCTAGATATCTGCCGATTCTGGAAGGAGATGTAGGTCTCTCGCCTGTCCTGAAAGATGGTGTTAGATTCTCTAGTCGACGGGCCCCCACCTTAGGACAGATGCTCTCTCCTAGCTTATTTAAGTCTGGCACCACAACGGACACTTGGTTGACAGTCAGGGGATCCTATAAGTGTAGAATTGCTACATGTAGATATTGTCACCTACATAATAACACTAAGACGGTAGTCTCTGCCCACAATGGCCAACGATATAATCTCAGGCAGTTCATTAATTGTGGTACTCACCATGTGGTCTATGTGATTGATTGCACCCTTTGTTCCGTACAATATGTGGGGTGTTCCACCAGGCCCCTGAGGCAGAGAATAGCCGAACACTATCTAGGAGCAGGGTGGTCAACCACAAACATTTCGAATGTGGCCAAACACTTTAGAGAGGTACACGGGGGCAATATGATGGGTTTTCAATTTCAGGGAATAGAGAGAGTCAATCCACCGACAAGAGGGGGAGATTTGTATAAAATTCTTCGTAAGAAGGAGGCTATGTGGATTCATCGCTTGGGATCTAGGCTACCCCATGGCCTTAATGCAAGGTTGGACCTAGCACTCATCATGCACTAGCCTGTTCTACTTCCTTCAAACAAACCCCCCCCCCCCCTTCTTTTCCTCTCGACACACAAAAAACCCCCCCACATGATCCACCTACGTTAGTGGGGTACTTCTGTCTACTCATATGTGTGTACATGTGTCGTCCCTTCATATATGGGCAGGGATTTTATTTGCCATAGGTGTTTCATATACTTATATTTGATGTTGTGATCAACCGCGCTGCTCTTTGCCATATTTTATTAACAGCATTCACTTTGGTACAGTACTTGTTTTCTGCATTGTGTATTTTATACTGTTTTAACACATGTGTACAGTGTTTTGCTTCTGTAGTGTGTTCACAGGTAATTACCTGTCTATCACATGTAAACCACTCCCCCTCTTTACCTTTTCCCCCCCCCATTTTGGGGTGGGATCGGGAGTGGCCAGCACAGGATGTCCTCCTATTTATAGGACTTTCTGTCATTTTGTAACTAGCTATGATTAAGAGCTGAGATAGCTCGAAACATGTCAGCGTTTTGATGCATGTACATGTGCATATTTTTATATTGGATATGTCCTAAATAAAGCCATTGTCTGGGATCCTGGTTTGGTGCGGACCTTTTGTTGCATATCGTGGGCTTTGCTAACCTGATCGAGCACACTCCAGTGATTGGTGGGTAGAGCGGTGTTGACACTTACTTTACTTAGATCTCAGGGTGATGTCGGACATGCGGACATTCTTTAGTCCAACTCCTCGCCATAGTCCTTCCGGATCCACCCTCCACCAACGCCTGGACCGGCAGGTAGCCGACTACCTGGCCTTGAGTGTGGATGTAGACACTGCGAGCAGCGACGATGAACCCTTGGACTACTGGTTGCGCAGGCTTGACTTGTGGCCAGAGCTGTCTCCATTTGCCATCCAACTTCTCTCTTGCCCTGCCGCAAGCGTCCTGTCAGAAAGGACCTTCAGTGCAGCTGGAGGCATTGTCACTGAGAAGAGAAGTCGCCTAAGTCACGACAGTGTTCAGTACCTGACCTTTATCAAAATGAATGAGGAATGGATCACGGAGGGCTACTGCACGACCGAAGACTAAGTCAGTCCCCACACACAGCATCTCTGCCTGCAGGCCACTTGCCTTCTCCACCACCACCAACAGGGTCCAGGACTCTAGGCGGATTCCTGAATTTTTTAGGCTGCTGCTAGCAGCGGCCGCTACACTAATTTTTCTGGTGCGTGTACATGCCTGCCTAATTTTTCTGGCTGCACTGCGGGCGGCTGCAACAAAAAAACAAAAGGCATGTACATGTGCCCATCCCCCTTCGTGATCATTACCTTGCCGCGGTGAAGGGGCTTGCGTATCACAATGAAGCAATGACCGCCGGCTATTTAAGTGTCTCGGGTGGGGGTGGGACACAAAAGATAATAAGGTCGTTGATTCATTGTGGTCAGACCAAATTTGATCAGCTGGACAATCACTGTTGTTCTATCATTGAGCTACCACAGCCCGGCGACCATATGGGCTTGAAAACCGCCACAGCCTACACTCTCGTCACTGTGCGCACCAGTCCAGCACGGCCGTCACTACACAAACAGCTGTTTGCGGTGCGTTACACAGTGAGTTTGGTGTGTCAGTGTGAAGCAGAACTCTAATTACACTCCCTGATTGATGTATACACATGCACAATGTTTTAAAGCACTTTAGGCCTGCAATTTAGCATTCAATGTGATTTCTGCCCTTAAAACGCTGCTTTGCGTCACATCCACATTTTTCCTCGGGACTTTGGGCATGTATCCCACTCCGCCATGCCCCCCTCCAGGTGTTAGACCCCTTGAAACATCTTTTCCATCACTTTTGTGGCCAGCATATTTTTTTCTAATTTTCAAAGTTCGCATCCCCATTGAAGTCTATTGCGGTTCACAAATTTTTCCACGAACCGAACCTTCTGCAAAGGTTCGCGAACCGAAAATCGGAGGTTCGCGACATCACTAATCCTAGCCTTATGTCACTAACTCTCCTTAGAATCATCCACTCTAATCACTCATATCCGTAGTGACATGAAACAAGGATAAGGGTGTAAGTGGCTGAAGTCAGTGATATGAGGCAGGGATTAGAATGTAAGCTCCTGAGGTCAGTGATCTGAGGAGGGGGGCCGCCTCTCCCACATAAGGTGCCTTATGGAAAATCCAGCCCTGCGTGAAGCTCATATTAGCCCCATGCTGTTGCCTTAAAAAGAACTGTGACTGTGTATCAGACTTACATGTTACATCTCAGATTATTTACACTCCTTGGGAATCTATCTATCTATCTATCTATCTATCTATCTATCTATCTATCTATCTATCTATCTATCTATCTATACTGTATATACTGTATATCTGTTATCACAATGGTGTCTAGCCAGTGAACAAGGGCCATAGTGACCTGACCATATACTTAGTAAAGGACAGCTGAAGATGTCAGCATTATAATAATACACAATAATAATCACTTTCTGTATTCGTCAGATAAACGTGCCATTGTAATGTCATAACTTGAGGTACCTGGGTAAAGAGGAACTGTAGTGAAAATAACATAATGAATAAAATTGCTAATTGTTTACAGCAGGGCTGGAGTTACCATAAGGCAATGTAGGCACATGCCTACAAGCACCTGATGATGGAAAAGTGGATCACTTCCTCCCTCCTTCCCTATGCAGAGCACTGATGAGAGTGTAAATGAGAGGTTCCTCAGCCTGCTCTTGGCATTCCACTGATAAGATCTCCCAACAGTCAGAGGCACCTCTAGCTACTTAATACTGGGGTTCTTCTAGCTCCCTAATACTTGGGGGCACCTCTAGCTTCTTAATATTGAGGGTACTTCTGGATACCTAATACTAAGGAGCACCTGTAGCTACCTATGATGGGCAAGGGAAGTAAGGGAGAAGTGACAGCTGGGACAGCCTGCACACTTGCGGTGGGGTTGTAAGATCATGGAGGGCAAAGTCTAGGTTGCCAGGACATCTGTGAATATAGGCTCCTGCGAGGTAAATCATCTGGGCCTGGTTTACAGTATACATTTATGGATAATTTAGTCAGTGTTCGCCCATTGTGAAAAAATTATTCTCCTAAATTTACATTCTGAAATGTTTCACTGGTGGTGAATTCTATGCACAGAGGAAGATACTGCTTGCTTGGCAGTTGGAAACAGCTGTTATTTCCCACAATGCAATAAGGTTCACAGACAGCAACCTGTCAGGACCTATAATCTGACATCACACTGTGGGAGGGGTTTCACCACAATATCAGCCATACAGACCCCCATGATGATCTATTTGAGCAAAAGTAAAGATTTTTCCTGGGAAAGGGGGTATCGGCTATTGATTGGGATGAAGTTCAGTCCTTAGTTAAAGTTCCTCTTTAAACGCATGTGGCTTTTCTTATCTAGAGCTTCTGAGTTGAGAACACTAAAAATGCAAATCTCACTACAGCATCCCAGCAGAAGAAGCTCTGGCAATTTGTGCCCATCTATTGGATGGGGAGTCTCAGAGCACTGAACTGAAGATCTGCTGGTTTCGACTTGGTAAAATTATACCTGTATCAATCCTCTAGGAGGAGCTCTTGCTACATAAAAGCAATGCAATGCACCACTATGGTGCTTCGCTTACTAGATAATAATATAAGGCTTTTTGCTGTTAGCAAAGCTGTTAAGTATATCATTTCTGTTTCATGCTGAATATATTTTAGGTGTGAGTATGTCCATGGCTTTCCTGACAAGAAGACTTATGCCTGTTCTTTCTTAAGGCACATCTGTCATAAATCCAGGCAACTGATCACATGAAAAGCCCAGTGGTGGTGCTAAGTAGCTGTGGGAAGCAGTGTGAGTTTACATTGGGTCCCCTCAACTACTCTGTACATTACAAATGCTATGAGAAACCAAAACCTGCTAAAGACATCCGCAGTGTGAGGCCCACTAGAAAGCGCAAAGCGCTATCACAATCGCTAACGGTTTGTGATAGCGCTTTGCAAGTGATTTTGGAAGCTATTTCCGTACTCCTATACAATACATTAGAATGGAAACACTCCCAAAATGCTGCACGTCCTGCGATCGCAATCGCTCTAGTGGAATCCATTTACATTGGCAGAGCGCTTAGGGAAATCTCTAGCGATTAAAAGCCATCCCTAAGCACTCAAAAAAAACAACGAATGCTCTAGTGGGTCCGAGGCCTCAGCGAGGTTTGAGCAGGGGTGGGGAACAGTTATGCTAATAATCGCCATTATGCAAATCACACATACTAGATGTGATCAGCATAGCACCAATGAAAAGCTAATACAGCAGATAAAGGTGAGCACCTAGTGGGCCCCTCTTGCAGGGCCAGGCCAAGGCAGAGGCGAGAGAGGCTCCATCCTCAGGGTGCAGTGTAGTAGGGGCTGCACAACTCACACAGCTATCATTCCCCTATTGTGTTTGAAGCAGAAGCAGAGAGAAATAAGAAAAGGGGATACATGGCAGTGACTGCAAGCCAGATAACTAGAGATTAAGGTGTTGGGGGGGGGGGGGGGGGCCTGGGGCGCCTCTTTGTCTAATAGCAATTAGTGTGTGACAGCTGGGGTGGGAGGGATGGAGGGGCGCACTTTGGTGTCTCAGCATTCGGTGCAGTGCTGGAGGACCTTGTCCCGCCTCTGCCTTCTTGTCTAGGGGCACTGGTGGGATTGCAAGTTTGCAACCTCTTCATTCCCTATTACCGTGCCACTGGAAACGCCAGAGGTTATCTTTTTTTTTGTCATTATCCACAAGGCTGTGCATCCAAGGCTGAATTTCAGCTGGATTTCCATTGGCTGCAGGACTTTTTCCCCCCTGAGGTCTTAATTTTCTCTGACAAACCTGCTATCAGCTTCACACTGGTGGTGAGTTCATATCCACCTTACAGTTTCTCTTTTTTGGTCCAGGGAGAAAGACCGAAGGAAATGTAGGTGAAAGTAAAGTAATAACTAGTTGAACAAGCAAGGCAAAATTCTGCTCTACCCTTGAAGGGACCCTGAGCTTTGCATAAAAATGAAATTTGGACTTACCAGGGGCTTCCTCCAGCCCCCCATAGCCGCAAGGTCCCCCAGCGTCCTCCTGTTCCTTTCCGTGGTCCTAGTCCCGGCTCTGGCAATCCGACGACTTTGGCTGACGTTGCCAGTGTGTACGCCCCTTCGCGTCACATGAGCGGAAGAGTCCTGCGCATGCGTGATTAAGTCTTAGAGAGCTGCACATGCACAGGATTCTTACGTCGGACGGCGTGATGACATGCAGCATGCGCAGCGGGGGCGCACCAGATTACCCGAGCCAGGACCACAGAAGGGACCAGGAGGGGGGGGGGGGTTGTCAGAGGGAGCCCCAGGTAAGTCGAAATTTATTTTTTATGCAGAGCTCAGGGTCCCTATTTCCTACACACAGCTGTTCTTAGTAATAGTGACTGATGATGAAGGCAGTATGGAAAATGCCTTCTGGAAAACCTTAATTAAGCCTACCTTTTGAATGCATAGAACTGTAATTATGTGTCATACTCCCGCTTGTAGTTACCAGCAGTGGTGTCCTTCCTGTCTCACGCGCGCGTCTCTGGCCGTAGTTGAAAGGCTGTGGCTGGGGGCATGCGCACGCGTGCGTATGACAGAACACGGCTTTACGTGCGCATGCACGGAATATTGCGTTTGCATCTGCGTACGCGTGGCGTGCGTACACTGGCGCCAATCTGCTGTGCCCACAGTATAAAAGGCCAGTCTTCCCCTGTAACAGGTGCTGTTCATTCTGACAGCTAGTGTTAGTTCCTGGTGACTATTTGTCTGCTGACCAACCCTGCTCTCTGCCTGTACTCCTGATCTCGACCCGGCCTGCCTGACTACTCCTGTTCTGCTTCCCTCGGTACTGACCTCTTGCCTGGATACTGGACTCTGCTATTGCTTGCTGCCTGCCCTGACTCGGATTGGATACTGGACTCTGCTATTGCTTGCTGCCTGCCCTGACTCGGATTGGATACTGGACTCTGCTATTGCCTGCTGCCTGCTCTAACTCGGATTGGATACTGGACTCTGCTAGGGATGCTCGGAAAATTCCGCGGAATTATAAATTCCGTGATTCCAGCCGGAATTAGGTTAATTCCGATAGTCAATCGGAATTCCTATACCTCTCAAACGGAATTCCGCGGAAATTTTATAATTCCGACGGAATTTCACAAAAATCTCTCTCTCTATCCATCCATCCATATATATATATATATATCATGCAGTAGGGAATTGCAGATTTTCAAAACAGCTTATATACCATAGCTGGGATTTGAACCCAGAACATAGTGTGTAGTAGGTATGTGTCTTAACCTCTAGACCATGACCCACACTACATGTTAAAGCTGGCAGTAGCATAAACCATACTTCCATTATGATCAATTCGATATAAAAAGTAGCATGATTAAGGATTTGTACTTTTTGAAAAGCATGCCTATATACCATAGCTGGGATTTGAACCAAGGACCTAGTGTATAGTAGGTATCTGTCTTAACCTCTAGACCATGACCCACACTACATGCTAAAGCTGGCGGTAGCATAAACCATACTTCCATTATGATCAATTCGATAGAAAAAGTAGCATGATTAAGGATTTGTACTTTCTGGCTTCCATGTGGATGGGGGGTGCTGCACTGCTATTCCATATGTGGACCACCAATATTTAAAGATGTAGCTGACTGCATTTATAAGCAATACATTTTCTGTGTGGGGGGCCGGTAAGAAAGCCTTAGGGGTCACATTCGGCCTGCGGGCCTTAGTTTGAGGACCACTGCTCTAGACCATCAACCACACTCAGGGCCAGGCTTTAGCATGTAGTGTGGTCAGAGGTGGGACAAGGTCCTTCAGCACCCAAGGCTGAGACAGCAAAGTGCGCCCCCCATCCCTCCCACCCCAGCTGTCACACACTGATTGCTATTACACTAAGAGGTGCCCCAGGGCCCCCCCCACCCCCAACACCTTAATCTCTACTTATCTGGCTTGCAGTCGCTGCCATGTATCACCTTTTCTTATTTCTTTCTGCTTCAAACACAATTGGGAATGACAGCTGAATGAATTGTGCACCCCCTCCTACACTGCGCCCTGAGGCTGCAGCCTCTCCCTTACTAGTGGGTAAGACAGGTACCTACTACTATGCAGTGTGGGTCATGGTCTAGAGGTTAAGACAGATACCTACTACACACTAGGTCCTGGGTTCAAATCCCAGCTATGGTATATAAGCATGCTTTTCAAAAAGTACAAATCCTTAATCATGCTACTTTTTCTATCGAATTGATCATAATGGAAGTATGGTTTATGCTACCGCCAGCTTTAGCATGTAGTGTGGGTCATGGTCTAGAGGTTAAGACAGATACCTACTATACACTAGGTCCTTGGTTCAAATCCCAGCTATGGTATATAGGCATTCTTTTCAAAAAGTACAAATCCTTAATCATGCTACTTTTTCTATCGAATTGATCATAATGGAAGGATGGTTTATGCTACCGCCAGCTTTAGCATGTAGTGTGGGTCATGGTCTAGAGGTTAAGACAGATACCTACTATACACTAGGTCCTTGGTTCAAATCCCAGCTATGGTATATAGGCATGCTTTTCAAAAAGTACAAATTCTTAATCATGCTACTTTTTCTATCGAATTGATCATAATGGAAGTATGGTTTATGCTACCGCCAGCTTTAGCATGTAGTGTGGGTCATGGTCTAGAGGTTAAGACAGATACCTACTATACACTAGGTCCTTGGTTCAAATCCCAGCTATGGTATATAGGCATGCTTTTCAAAAAGTACAAATCCTTAATCATGCTACTTTTTCTATCGAATTGATCATAATGGAAGTATGGTTTATGCTACCGCCAGCTTTAGCATGTAGTGTGGGTCATGGTCTAGAGGTTAAGACAGATACCTACTATACACTAGGTCCTTGGTTCAAATCCCAGCTATGGTATATAGGCATGCTTTTCAAAAAGTACAAATCCTTAATCATGCTACTTTTTCTATCGAATTGATCATAATGGAAGTATGGTTTATGCTACCGCCAGTTTTAACATGTAGTGTGGGTCATGGTCTAAAGGTTAAGACAGATACCTACTATACACTAGGTCCTTGGTTCAAATCCCAGCTATGGTATATAGGCATGCTTTTCAAAAAGTACAAATCCTTAATCATGCTACTTTTTCTATCGAATTGATCATAATGGAAGTATGGTTTATGCTACCGCCAGCTTTAGCATGTAGTGTGGGTCATGGTCTAGAGGTTAAGACAGATACCTCCTATACACTAGGTCCTTGGTTCAAATCCCAGCTATGGTATATAGGCATGCTTTTCAAAAAGTACAAATCCTTAATCATGCTACTTTTTCTATCGAATTGATCATAATGGAAGTATGGTTTATGCTACCGCCAGCTTTAGCATGTAGTGTGGGTCATGGTCTAGAGGTTAAGACAGATACCTACTATACACTAGGTCCTTGGTTCAAAT
Organism: Hyperolius riggenbachi; assembly: GCF_040937935.1. Taxonomy (NCBI): domain Eukaryota; kingdom Metazoa; phylum Chordata; class Amphibia; order Anura; family Hyperoliidae; genus Hyperolius; species Hyperolius riggenbachi. The sequence continues at coordinate 92,662,040 of NC_090652.1, read as the reverse complement.
CCCAGCTATGGTATATAGGCATGCTTTTCAAAAAGTACAAATCCTTAATCATGCTACTTTTTCTATCGAATTGATCATAATGGAAGTATGGTTTATGCTACCGCCAGCTTTAGCATGTAGTGTGGGTCATGGTCTAGAGGTTAAGACAGATACCTACTATACACTAGGTCCTTGGTTCAAATCCCAGCTATGGTATATAGGCATGCTTTTCAAAAAGTACAAATCCTTAATCATGCTACTTTTTCTATCGAATTGATCATAATGGAAGTATGGTTTATGCTACCGCCAGCTTTAACATGTAGTGTGGGTCATGGTCTAGAGGTTAAGACACATACCTACTACACACTAGGTTCTGGGTTCAAATCCCAGCTATGGTATATAAGCATGCTTTTCAAAAAGTACAAATCCTTAATCATGCTACTTTTTCTATCGAATTGATCATAATGGAAGTATGGTTTATGCTACCGCCAGCTTTAGCATGTAGTGTGGGTCATGGTCTAGAGGTTAAGACAGATACCTACTATACACTAGGTCCTTGGTTCAAATCCCAGCTATGGTATATAGGCATGCTTTTCAAAAAGTACAAATCCTTAATCATGCTACTTTTTCTATCGAATTGATCATAATGGAAGTATGGTTTATGCTACCGCCAGCTTTAACATGTAGTGTGGGTCATGGTCTAGAGGTTAAGACACATACCTACTACACACTAGGTTCTGGGTTCAAATCCCAGCTATGGTATATAAGCTGTTTTGAAAATCTGCAATTCCCTACTGCATGAGATATATATATATGGATGGATGGATGGATGGATGGATGGATGGATAGAGAGAGAGAATGAGAATGAGAATGAATTTTAAAATTTTTGCGGCGGAATTCCGACTTAAACGGAATTCTGCGGAATTACCCCGGTATACCGTCGGAATGGAACGGTAACGGAAATTCTATATGACGGAATGCGGAATTGTGCCGGAAACGGAAATGGGCTATTCCGACCATGCCTGGACTCTGCTATTGCTTTCTGCCTGCCCTGACTTGGATAGTTTACCGGATTCATCTTCCCAGAACTCCACTGTGAGATGTCACTGTTCTCTCAACCACCAGCTGAGATTATCCCAGTAGTGACCTGGTGAACACTAGGCAGCTAAGTCCAGCATTCTCTTCTGGGGTTGTTGGTGAACACTCGTAGGCGCTTAGATTCCACTACTGGGCAACATCTCCTCCTTCGGTGGAAGAGTCAACAGTGTCTGAAGAGGTAACATTATGCATTACATTACAATGCCTGTTGTTTTGTGCATCACACATTTGAACTTTTTTCCATGAAATAGATTAACGTTCCTTGGAGGACTCACTCTTTTAGTTCCATTTCCTTTTCAGACAGCAATACAGTTTTACTGGATAGAAACTGGGACTTCTCCCTCTAGCCCATGATTGTTTAAATGAAGCTGTCAAGGAAGTAGTATAAGTACAAACAGTGGTATAACTAAAGAGCTTGGGGCCCCAATGTGAGTTTCATATGGGGCCCAATCGCTCTATTGATATGGATCACCCAAACTGCCAAGGACAGGTGAAGTGTCAGAGAGGTGTAATTAGAGTTAAGGATTACCACAATGCAATGCACATATACAGTTGTTCATTAACAGCATAGCACCAATAAAAAGTTAATAAGATGGATAATAGAGGGCCCCCAGTGGGCCCCTTTAGTCCAGGGCCCCGGTGCGGTCACAACCTCTGCACATCCTCTTGCTACGTCCAGGGTCGGACTGGGACACTAAGGGCCCACCAAAGAAGTTTCAGCCTGGGGCCCGCCCCCCTCCCCCCCCAATCCCCTCTCCTCCCCCCCCCCTCCCCATTTTGGGCTCACATACACATGTACTCTAGAAATTTTGCATGACTTTATGGTAGGAAATAGATTGTGAGCACTTCTGAGGACAGCCTCCAATAGCGATATGTCCAAAATAAATGGGTGTCACCACGCACTGGAACATGGGCGTGGTCATGATGAGTCATGGGCAGACTTACAAAAAAACAAAACACAAAATAAGTAGTGGTGTTATTCACAGAGATTAGGTCTGACCAGATACATTTTAGATAAAATAATCAAGTAGTTACATGCCTCATGATAATTCATCAAGTAGTCAAATGGCAGCAGATTAGTTAGAGATGGAGGCCCGGTGCTCACTACTGAGCAGTTTCACAATTTTGGAAACCACTTGTGATTTCCAGATTAACGAAGTATCGCCATTTTAAATGCGTTTTCCAGAGCGCTTGCGATTTGGCCCTGCAGTCAATTAATGTGATCACTACAAAAATGCTGTATGCAGAACATTGCAATTGACCGGCAATCACAGTGCTTCAAGTGGAACCATTGTCACAGGGTTCCACTGTTGTAGCATTTTGGCAATCACTGGTGATCAGAAAGCTCTGCAGGAAGTGGGCCCCAGCCCTAATTCTTTGTGGCCAGCTAAATATCAGCATGAAAAGAGTCCGCTGTAGCTGTGGGGCTGACCACTAAATGTTACTAAGGAAGGTGGGTGGGTTGACAGTGAACGGTGCCAACACCCTCTCTCCTTGGAACTGTGAGTCTTTGTGAATAAATAACTGTGTAATAGGAAAATCCCTTCTTCATCATCACTAAGAATGTGTGAGGGCAAACTATAGCTTTCTATTCCTCTTCATCTTCCCTCCTCCATATGCATCAACATATAGGCCACAATTCACTAAGATCATGCTGGTGATAATGAAGCAAGTGAAAACTTATCACAACACTTCGATTGGTATTTTAGGTTTTAATTCTCTAAAGATGCTTGCCTTATTAACATGTAGTGATGTTTTCACAGTGAGAGTGTTGTGTTGTCTTATCACTCCAGTCGTTAAGTTATCGCCAGGGCCGGTCCTGGACTTTTTGCTGCCTGAGGCAAAGATCGTGAAGGCGCCCCCCCCCCCCCGGGTTACAGGCACCCCCCTCCCCCCCGCACATACAGCTATCATATTGGGGGAGGGGGGGATTAGGAGCACATACGGCTATCATATTGGGGGAGGGGGGCATTAGGAGCACACACGGCTATCATATTGGGGGAGGGGGGGCATTAGGAGCACATACGGCTATCATATTGTGGGGAGGGAGTCATTAAGAGCACATCTGGCTATCATATTGGGGGAAGGGGAGTGGACAATAGGGGCACATATAATTATCATTATTTGTTAGGGACACATATGGCTATCATACTGGGAGGAGGAGTGATCATTAGGGGCACATATGGCTATAATATTGGGAGGGGGGGGTAATTAGGGGTGCATATGGCTATAATACTGTGGGGAGGCGTGGTTATTAGGGGCACATATAGCTATAATATTGGTAGGGGGTAATTAGGGGTTCATTTGGCTATAATACTTAGGGGAGGGGGGCAGTGCTTGAGCAAATGCTCCAGAGCCTGTAAGTGCTGCTGGACCCTGCTAGGTCTCCTCCTGACTTGTCTCAGGGTCTGGAGGGGGGGGGGGGTTGTTGCCGGGGGAGGGGGGGGCAGGTTACTTTTGCCCAGGGGCCCCATTGTAGCTAGAGCCGGCCCTGCAGTCTACTACCACATTCCAAATAAATATACCACCAGTCAGTGTCAGTCTGACTACATAACATTAGAACATACAAAAAAGGAATCCGACACGACCGTGAAGAGCAGCCAGAGGCCAGAGCCAGAGCCTGGGGCAGCCGCAGCAAAGTGACTCACCGGGGATGGTGGGGTCCGGCGACGACGATGGCGGAGGGCAGGCCAGGCGTCGGGCACGAGCCAGCATCCATCTTGCTCTGGCGGGCAGAGGGCAGCGAGCTTGCTCCTCCATCTCCTCCATCTCTCGCTGGCGAGCAAGGCCGGGGGGCAACGGCGGGCTCATCATTGTCACGGTCACGGCAGCACTCAGTGAACGTGACTGTCATGGCGGTGGCGGGCAGCGTGCGGCAGGCAGCGTGACTTCTCCAGTCACTTCCAGTACTGGATTCTGCAGGCGGAGCGGAGGCAGCGCAGCGGTGCATCCAGGACAGCCTCACAGAGGCCTAGTAGGCGGCAGAGCTCACCTCGGACTCGGAAGTCCGGCATGGTGGTTGGGCGTGGGCGGCACGTTACGCAAGTGGCAGGGCTGGTGTCACTGTGCACACAGGGTCAGGGTCACTCACCGATTCGGTGTGCTGCGTGCTGCCACTGACAGGCAGGGAGACTTCACTGTCTGCAACGCAGGCAAATTGAGGCGGGCGGCAGCGGTAGCCGGTAGGTAGCACACTCCAGTGTGACCAGTCAGTCTCTCCGGAAAGGTGGCAAAAACCAGGCACAGGCACTTCCTCTCAATGCCTGGTGCCGCCCCTCCACTTCCTGCCACCTGAGGAACCCGCCTCACCCCGCCTCATGGGTGGGCCGGCCCTGGTTATCGCCTCTGTAGTTATTCTTACAAGCAGTAGGTATAGAGGGGAGGAGCACACGCAGGCAGGTTGTAGCCCCACCCCTCCTGCTGCCAGGACAATTACAGCTAGCCTGAGTAGGACAGCCAGGGAAGGAGAGAGAAACTGTGGCTGTGTGTGTGTGTGTGTGTGTGTGTGTGTGTGTGTGTGTGTGTGTGTGTGTGTGTGTGTGTGTGTGTGTGTGTGTGTGTGTGTGTGTGTGTGTGTGTGTGTGTGTGTGTATGTATGTGTAGCTGTGTATGTATATGCTTGGTGTCTCTCTCTCTCTCTCCCTCCCTCCCTCCCTCCCTCCCTCTCTGTGTGCCTGATGTGTATATTTCTTTCTATACAGAGTCCCCTTCTGCATAAACTAGTAAACATAAACCAGATAGCTAAGAATGCTTCACTTTACGTTGCAGTCTGTGGTAACACTCCGCTTAACAACAGCTCAGACCACGTGATAATTCCTCACACACTTTACAGTTGTTATCACTTGCATTCCTCTCTGTGAATTAATATCCTGTCTTTAAAGAGGAACTGTAACATAAAAATATCCCCTGGGGGGTACTCACCTCGGGTGGGGGAAGCCTCCGGATCCTAATGAGGCTTCCCACGCCGTCCTCCATCCGTCAGGGGTCTCGCTGCAGCCCTCCGTGGAGTCCGGGCAGCGGTGACGTCATTATTTACCTTCCTGGCTCCTGCGCAGGCGCTCTGACGGCTGTCGGCTCCGAACTACACGGAAATACCCGATCGCCGTCGGGTCCGCTCTACTGCGCAGGCGCAAGTTTCCTGCGCCTGCGCAGTAGAGCGGACCCGAATGAGATCGGGTATTTCCGTGTAGTTCGGAATGGAAAGCCGCCACAGCGCCCCCGCTGGAGCCAGCAAAGGTAAATATTGAAATGACAGTCGGCACAGTCGCCGGCTGTTCGGAGGGCTGCGGAGAGACCCCCGTGGGACAGAGGACGGCGTGGGAAGCCTCATTAGGATCCGGAGGCTTCCCCCACCCGAGGTGAGTACCCCCCAGGGGATGTTTTGAATGTTACAGAGTCTCTTTAACTTTAGGATCCTGTCGTTATTTTAAGGATTGAAACCTTAACTTTAGAAATCACTCCATAAATTAAGAAAGAATTCTTATTTTAAGGTTTGCCTGAGGTAAATTGCTTGGTGAATAATGCTTTCTTACCATGGTGTAATGATTGGTGTAGCACACAGACGTCTGATTATTGTGTGATCTGCAGAATCACCAATAATACAGACTCTATACCCGGTTATGTGGTGATCTGCAGTATCACCAATAATGCAAGTATAGACGGCTGAGAAACAGAGGTGTAAAGTGTTTGGTGCAACAGTAGATTAAATGGATAGATCTCACCAGAGGAGCTGGTAAAGTACTAACAACAGGAGTGACAACAAAGTTTGGCTAAACCTTACCAGAGGAGCTGGTAAGGTACTATCAGCACAAGCGACTGAATAGTTTAACTAGACCTTACCAGAGGAGCTGGTAAGGTACTATCAGTCACAGGAGCTGTATAACTTAAACCTCACCAGAGGAGCTGGTGGGTAATAATCGAAAGAGCACCTCACTAGTGGCAAGGGCCCACTGCTGAGTACTGAGTAGAGAGGTCAGACAGGCAAGGTTTGGCAACTGAGAGGCGAATACAGTAGAAACGTGAGGCAGAAGAATAGTGAGTTATCAGGCAGAGGTTCAGCAACTAAGGTCAGTTAGGCAGAAGTACAGAATCGATGAGCAATAGCAAGGTCAGAGTATAGCCAGAATCATACACAGGTAATCAGTAATACAATATAACAATAATCCTAGTCCTGTGTGAAATCCCTGGTTTCCTCCCAGATCAAAGCACACTGGATACTAGTCTAAGGTCTGAGCGCTAACACGAGTGTATTCGCAACAGCAGACAAGTTGCAAATGACCAGTGAAGGCTTAAGAAGCTGAGGAAAGCTCACAGCCGCGCCCCTTACCAATCAGCCAATCCGAGCGGCGTGAGTTACCCCTGACCTCAGCCGACTGGCAGGTCAGCTGACGTGCCTTCTTCCAGCATAAAGGTCCTGTCTCCGCGCGCGCTCGCGCGATACAGTGACCCTATGAGCACGAGACAGTACCGTTCCCGGCGTGCTAGACGCCGACAGAACGGATGAGGCCTGAGAACAGGGAACAAAGGCGGCTGTGGGTATACCCTGCATGTCCGCAGCCGCCATAGTTGCAGACGTTACACATGGTAATAACAGTAAAAACAGCACAGAATCGTTATTAAAGACAGGAGATGAGCTTAGTAAGTTGTGGCCATACTCATGGCTGAGTTGAGCATGTATGTTTTTATACAGATCTTTCTATCTTACAAAAGATCTTTGATATATTTGTAGTGTTCATGTTCAACGTCCATCTTAAATTGGCTAGGAACTGTGTGTGGCTGCTGCCAGCCTATGCACAGCATCACATTCATCATAGCCTCTTCTTTGTAGAACCATTTCTCTCACTGCAGAACTAGAAGGAACAAGTCAGCCGTTTGTCTTAGTCCAGCTCCAGGAGGCTCCGTCCATTATTCATGCTTCCAGTCACCTTAACTAGACCCAGCCGTGCCGCTGAATTAACATTATATCTCTGTCTGCACAGAGAACACGCCATGAAAAGCAATCAAGAGGCAATTTGAAATAATTGAAGAGGCACATCATAGGTCTCCTTCTGACAGAATTACAGTTCTGCTCAGGAATACTTTGTTCTTAATCTCCATGCCTGGGACCCTATTTAGTTTTCAAATGTGTTAAAGGAGAAAATATCAAAAGAGGTCTATGCAGGTCATATGTGTGTGCCAAGGGCCTGGCAGAATAGCAAGCAGGAGAAAATAAGATAGAAATATGCTACTTCTAAGCTAGTGACAGTTTAACCACTTCAGGACTCAGCCTTTACCCCCCCCCCCCCCCCCCCTTAAGGACCAGCGCTGATTTCTGAGATACCAGATATCAAATACCAGGCAGAGCGACCAGATCGCCCCCTTTTTTCCCCACTAGGGGGATGATGTGCTGGGGGGGTCTGATCGCTCCTGCATGCGTGTGGGTGGCGGGGGGGGGCACCTCAAAGCCCCCTCCACCGCAGGATTCCCCCTCTCCCTCTTCTCCCTCCCTGCCCGAGAGATCGGAGGCTGCACAGGAACGGATCTGTCCTGTGCAGCCTCTAACAGGCTCCTGCCTGTCATGTGACAGCGATCCCCGGCCGCTGATTGGCCGGGGATCGCTGATCTAGTACAACGCTGCTACTGTTAGCAGCGTTGTAAAAATGTAAACAAAGCGGATTTTTTCCGCTTGTGTTTACATTTAGCCTGTGAGCCGCAATAGGCAGCCCGCAGGCTATTCACGGAGCCCCCCGCCGTGAATTGGCAAGAAGCAGCCGCTCGCGCGAGCGGCTGTTTCCTGATTAATTAGCCTGCAGCCGGCGACACAGATGTGCGTCGCTGGTCCTGCAGCTACCACTTTGCCGACACGCGTTATGAGTGCGCGGTCGGCAAGTGGTTAAAGGACCACTATCCAGAAAAAGTGTAAACTTTAAAATACATGAAAACACATAAATAAAAAGTACATTTCTCCCAGAGTAAAATGTGCTGTTAATTACTTCCCTCCTATATTGTTGTCACTTATGGTAAGTTGAAAAAATCTGACAGAACTGACAGGTTTTGGACTAGCCCATCTCCTCATGGGGGATTCTCAGGGTTTCCTCTATTTTCAAAAACACTTAGTAAACAGCAGTTGCTCAGTTTAACTTCCAGAATAGTGTGCAAAGAGATGATGGTGGTGGTGGAAGGATTGGGGGGAGGGGACTGCATCTTTGTATAGATCCTTTTCAGAGAGTACTTTTGTAAAGAATAGATGAAATACTGAGAATCCCAAATGAAGAGATGAACTAGTCAGAAATCTGTCGCTTCCATCACATTTCTACTAACTAACTACTATAAGTGACACTGACAGCAACATGGGAGAACAGTAATTTATAGCGCATTTTACTCTGGAAAAACATGCTTCTTGTATGGTGTTTACATGTATTTTAAAGTGATAGTGGTCCTTAAGGCTAGTTACACACCAGGACGTTGCGTTTAGGGCACATAACGTGCCCCTAACACAACGCCTGGTGCTCTCTGATGTGGACGTCAGAGTGAGCCGCGTTGTGCAGCTCACTCTGGCGTCCGTGATGCCGTGATGCGTACTCTTGGACGCATGCGGCATCACGTGGTCCCGCCCGGCCAATCGCCGCACAGATCGGCCGCTCCAAGAAGTAAACACTGCACGTCACTGAGTGCAGTGAATATTAATTAGCCATGTGCCCGGCCGCTCTCCCCTCCTCCCCAACATGACTGAGCATGTGCAAACAGTCTAACGGAGAACGCACAGCATGCAGCACTTTGCTGCATTACAATGTAACGCAACGTGGGCAGTGTGAACAGCCCACTTGTGTTACATTGCTGTGCGTTGGGGGAGCGTTACAGGCTGCACTAACGTGCGCCTGTAACGTCCCTGTGTGCAAGAAGCCTTAAAGAGACCCTGAGGTAAAGCACCTGGGCAATATAATTTGAGCGTATGATGACATAATTACAGATGACCTTCAGGACGAATTGAGCCGATACTTATTATTATTTAGTATTTATATAATGCCAACTTCCACAGCGCTGTGGAAGACAATATACAGAGTAAATTGTCTTGTCACTAACTGTCCCTCAGAGAGGCTCACAATCTAGTCCCTACCATAGTCATATGTCTATGTGTGTATTGTGTAGTGTATGTATCGTAGTCTAGGGCCAATTTAGGGGAAGCCAATTCATTTGTCTGTATGTTTTTGAGATGTTGTGGTGGGAGGAAACCGGAGTGCCCAAGGGAAACCCACGCAGACGCGGGGGGAACATACAAACTGTACAGATAGTGCCCTGGCTGGGATTCAAACTAGGGACCCAATGCTGTAAGGTGAGAGTGCTAACCACTATGCCAACGTGCTGCCCATATGTGTGTGCAGAGGTGTCACTAGGGATGGTGTCGCCTCATGATGTCCCATGATAGAGTGACCAGACGTCCCCAATTGCCCGGGATGCGTCCCGGATTCGGGGTCCACTGTCCCAGGCTGCATGAGGTCCCGGAAAACGTCCCGCTTCTAGCAGCGGGACGTCCCGGCCTCGGGACTCTGGTCACTGTATTGCATGAACTGGCTGCGGCGTCTATAGACGCCGTGCCAGTTCATTGCCCGCAGCCCCGCTCCACCCTCCTTAGTCTTCCGGTGTCTGTTCCGACACTGACAGGTGAGCAGGGCTACGGCAAGATGGCTGCCGAAGCCCTGTACTGGAGACTATTTGTCTCCAGTACAGGGCTTCGGGCGCCATCTTGCCGTAGCCCTGCACTCTGACTGCAGGAGGAACAAGACGGTCCCAGGAGCAGAGCACCAGAGGAGACTTCTGCCAGGTGAGTAAATGCTTTTTTTCCCAGGTGAACTGTGCCCCCAGTGCGTTTATTTTCTGGTGACATGTTTGCCCGCAGTGCGTTTATTTTCTGGTGACATGTTTGCCCCCAGTGCGTTTATTTTCTGGTGACATGTTTGCCCGCAGTGCGTTTATTTTCTGGTGACATGTTTGCCCGCAGTGCGTTTATTTTCTGGTGACATGTTTGCCCGCAGTGCGTTTATTTTCTGGTGATGTTTGCCCGCAGTGCGTTTATTTTCTGGTGAAATGGTTGCCCGCAGTGCGTTTATTTTCTTGTGAAATGTTTGCCCGCAGTGCGTTTATTTTGTGCTGACATGTTGCCCGCAGTGCGTTTATTTTGTGCTGACATGTTGCCCGCAGTGCGTTTATTTTGTGCTGACATGTTTGCCCTCAGTGCGTTTATTTTGTACTGACGTTGCCCACAGTGCGTTTATTTTGTGCTGACATGTTGCCCGCATTGCGTTTATTTTGTACTGACGTTGCCCACAATGCGTTTTTTTTGTGCTGACATGTTTGCCCACAGTGCGTTTATTTTGTGCCCGCAATGCGTTTATTTTGTGCTGACATGTTGCCCACAATGCGTTTATTTTGTGCTGACATGTTGCCCGCATTGCGTTTATTTTGTACTGACGTTGCCCACAATGCGTTTTTTTTTGTGCTGACATGTTGCCCACAATGCGTTTATTTTGTGCTGACATGTTGCCCACAATGCGTTTATTTTGTGCTGACATGTTGCCCACAATGCGTTTATTTTGTGCTGACATGTTGCCCATTGCGTTTCTTTTGTGCTGACATGTTGCCCATTGCGTTTATTTTGTGCTGAAATTTTGCCCACATTGCGTTTATTTTCTGGTGTCTGGGGTAACTGTTGCTGCATTTTATTATTTAATGGTCATAGTTGGCTATGTTTGCTGCTTTGGGGTTACGGTATACTATTAAATAGCATCACACAGTTTCTGCACACCCATGATGCGAAACCTCGTCTGACCACATCATGGCGTAAACACTGCTTTCTTATGCCTCACTGTTACATCATTATGTTAGCTCCGCCCATACAATGTCATGGCCACACCCATTTTTTGGCGCGGCGCGGCATCCCCCCATGGTTCGGCGCGGCATCCCCCCATTTTGCACTACGCGCGCCGCCCCCCCCCTCCTCCCCCCCCCGTTCCAAGTTGAACCAACAAAAAAATGGTCACTCTACCCATGATCCTCCTCACCTCATGGTGTCCCATGATCCTCCTCACCTCATGGTGTCCCATGATCCTCCTCACCTCATGGTGTCCCATGATCCTCCAACCTCACCACTCTAAACAAAACCAATAATATTGTTTTGTAGTAAAAAAAAATAAAAAAAAAAATTCAATATTTACATACCCTTTCTCCACTCTCCATTAGCCTGGGACCATCACTGCTGGTGACACCTGGTGCAGTCCACACCTACTGCACCCTCCTGTGTGTGTATAGGCACAAGTAACAGTGGCAGGAAGACGCTCGTGCACGGCTTTCTCCTCTATGTTACCGCCGAACACGGATGGGAGTATGGCTGCAAAGAAGAAAGGGGTCCCAGCAAGCATCGGTGGGGTGGATAAGGATTGGAGAAGCCTCTGGGTCATAAGTATCTAACTTGGATCTTTGATTTCCCCACAGTTTTGCTTTAAATTAAAATAGCACAGTGACAACATAGCAAATGTTGAATTTGAAAAATATCTTTTGAAAAAAAACAGGCTGTTTTGGAATTTGATGGCAGCAATGCTTCAAAAAGTTTGGGCGGAGGCATGTTTACCACTGTGCTGCATCACCTATTCTTTAACATCACATTGTCATCAAAGAAAAATGTTCAGCATGTTAACCAAGGTAGATCCAGAGCATGCGGTGACACAAGCCACCAAAGGGGTTCAACTAGTAAATGTGTGTATCAAATATAATTTATAACATGCTATAACAACAAAATCCATGTCATTCATGATAGTCTGCAATAAAATAAAATCCATCTTTATTAATGTGCAGTTAATGGAAACCTGAGACAAACGGAAAAAAATGTATTCATACCTGGGGCTTCCTCCAGCCCCCTTCAGGCTGATCGGTCTCTCGCTGTCATCACAGGCAGCCTGGATCCTCTAGTAGGTGGCCCAGGTTTCTGCCAGTCAGCGCGTTCTGTGCATGCCACGGAGAGCGCGATGGAGAAGCTCACATGGCCAGACTGCACCTGCGCTGACTGGAGCCGACTGGCAGATTTACTGGGCCGCCTAGCAGAGGATCCAGGTGGCCTAGGAAGACAGTGAGGGAGCGTTCAGCCTGAAGGGGGCTGAAGGAAGCCCCATGTATGTATACATTTTTTTTATACATTTTTTTACTCGTCTCAGGTACACTTTAAAAGAGAATTGTTATACTGTACAATAATTATCACACAAGTCAGCAAGATTATCAATCTCCAATCATCATATTAACAGACTGTATGAGCCGTGGTTGGGTAGCCTAGCTTTTGCTTTGTGTAAAAGCCGTAAACAAGTAAACAAAATGCACCAGCCGTAAGGCAGGGCCAGCCTGGGCGATCCAGCCGTGTGCTGTGTTATAAATAGCCTGGCACAAAGCCGCAGCAAAGAGCCAACTAACTGAATCTACGATAGATAAATTCTATTCCATAAGAAATCAGTTCTCAAAAATTGTAAACGATACAATATTTTTTGCTATTTTATACATTTTACAATAATATTTTTATTGTTTAGATAATACAGTAATGTACAAATGGATTGCATCCCCACATGCTCTAGGTCAATCTTTATTAGTATCCAGATTTTCCATTTTGCCTTGGAACAAGTTTTGATGGTGAAGAACCTGACATTTAGGATTTTTTAATATTTAGTATAACACGTTTAAAATGTTTGGGAACTGAGGAGTTCCAATTGCTGTAGTTTGAAAAGTGAAATGTTACAGTTTTACCTGATGTAGGATTTCAGCTTCTCCACCGTTCGGTGTCTCCTTTGTTTCATTTGTTCAATGTTTATCATTGGTGGCTGATCTAGACTGCAGGTAGCACTGACTGGTCCTGCTATTCTGTATAACCAAGAGGACACAATGTCCTTGATTTCCAAAAATAATTTCAGATTTTTATTCATCAGATCACAGGACAGTTGCCCTCATTCTCTTAGTCTAACCTATGCTAGGTACACACAATGAGATTTTCTGGCAGATTTCCTGCCACATTATTTCCAACCTGTCTGATCGATTTTCCAAAAAAGTGAATGGTAAATCGATCTGTAAATCGATCGGAAATCAGATCGGACATGTTGGAAATAATTGATCTGGCAGGAAATCTGCCAGAAAATCTCATCACGTGCACCTAGCATTAAATTAGTTGGGTCTCAGAGAAGGTGGTGGTGTTTCTGGACCATATTTATATATGATTTTTTATATTTGCAAGGTTGAGGTTTAATTTGCATTTGTGGATGCAGTAGAAAGCTGTGTCCACAGACAATGGGTTTTGGAAGTGCTCCTGAGCCAATAGAGTGATTTCCACTAGAGAATTGTGCCTGTTTTAATACAGTGTTACCTAATATCCAAAGATCATGGCCATCCAATAGTGACTTTTGTCTTTGTTCCCACAAACAGAGATTTCTTTAGATTTTCTGAAACTTTTGATTATAATGTGTACTATAGAATTCCAAAACCTCTTTGCAAAATTACATTAAAGAACAACTGAACCGCGAGGGATATGGTGGCTACCTTGTGTATTTCCTTTTAAACAATACCAGTTCCAAACACTGGTTCACACGACAGCCAAGGGCCCCAGTCTCTCTCACTGGCTGTCCCTCTGGGTATCGCACCATGCCCTGGACCTCTCACCCCCAGGGAATTCACCCCAATGCCTCTGAACTGAATGATAACTGCAAAACACACAATTTGTTCACTCCCAGCTGGACCTCACACCCCCAGGGAATTCACCTCCACTGCCTCTAAACTAAATGTTAACTGCAACACACACAACTGCTCTCTCCCAGCTAAAGCAATTTCCTACCTTTATCTGGTCAGCAGGCGCCAGTCAGCCAATCAGGTGTTCTGTCATACACCCTTTGCCTGCCATACCAAATCTAGCAGGAATTGGATAAATAAGGTAGCATTCAGGTGGGAGGTTTCGGTTGGACGTAATCGTAGATAACATCTTTTACAGGGACACCCCGTGTAGGCACATCTCCCACACGGTCCCCTCCCTAACCACTCACCTGTCAACCGCATCATGGAAGCTGCAAAAAAAAAATTAAATCACAAACACTGGTTCATACGACAGCCGAGGGCCCCAGTCTAACCAGTGTTTGTGCAGTTGTGTGTGTTGCAGTTAGCATTCAGTTCAGAGGCAGTGGGAGTTAATTCCCTGGGGGTGTGAGGTCCAGGGCCCACCCGGACTTCCCTCTGGGTATCGCATGGTGGTTTGGGGGCCCCAGCCAGTGAAAGAGACTGGGGCCCTCGGCTGTCATACGAACCAGTGTTTGTGATTTTAATTTTTTTTATTGCAGCTTCCAGGATGCGGTTGACAGGTGAGTGGTTGGGGAGATGTGCCTACACGGGGCGTCCCTGTAAAAGATGTAATCTATGATTACGTCAAACTGAAGCCTCCCACCTGAATGCTACCTAATGTATGCAATTCCTGCTAGATTTGGTATGGCAGGCAAGGGGTGTATGACAGTACACCTGGTTGGCTGACTGGTACATGCTGACCAAATAAGGGCTGGTTCAGACGGACATTTTGTTAGCATTAAACACAACGTTTTAAAAGTAACGTTTTTAGGGAACTACTGCCCTCCCATGCAAGTGAATGGGGGCCTTTATTACAAGCTTTTGTAGGCTTTCATGAAAGCCTGGCAGTTGATCCCAGCTTCTCCTCTTGTCTCAAAAGCAACATGCAGCTTCTAGAAAGCGTTTGACAGCCAGCAAAGGCCACTGAAAGCCTGCAAAAGCCAATGAAAGCCTATAAAATCTAGCCTTTCCCTATACTTCCTGCAAAAGCTGATAAAAGCCAGCAAACCGCAGCGCTCTCCTGAAAGCCATTAAAAACCTTCAAAAGCTATTAAAAGTTTAGCTGTTAAAAGCTGGCATTCTTGAAAAAAAAAACAACGCTTGAAGGAGACACTGAGCAGAAGCTCAGCAGAAGCCCGTGTGAACCAGCCCTAAAGATAGGAAACTGCTTTAGCTGGGAGTGAGCAAACAATACCAGTTGCCTGGCATTGCTGCTGATTTCCTTGGCTGAAGTAGCAGGGGCGTAACTAGACATCACTGGGCCCCCCTGCTAAACTTTGGATGGGGCCCCCCATGAAACTTTGGATGGGGCCCCCCACCCCCCTCGCTTTCTGCACAGGAAAACTGAGGACCAGTGTGTTTTCTCCATGCAGATAAAAACACCTAGCCTTAAAGGAAACGTCAGGCAATCTATGCTACCCCCAGATCTACTTACACATGGCTTCATCCAGCCCCCTGCAGCCGACAAGTCCCTCGTTGCAGCTCTGCTTCCAGGACATACATACACACACAGCCATATTATTTTACTACATGAGAGCACATGCTATATGGAGGAACAACAATGACATGCTGAACATAAGATATAGTATTCATTCACTGTAACTTTGGCAAAACATTCAGAATGTCTCTGATTGATACTGTTATTACGGGATCTTGGAATTCATTGACACAACAAGCTCTCAATGAAGCAGCAACAGTAAGACATCAATATCCACTCCATTGTGTTGTAAAAGTAATTAGAGGTCATAAGGTCATTAGCCCTGTGCGTGATAAGAATCTAGGAATCCTTTTGAAGTAATTGCTGAAAAGAGAAAGTCTACAACTTTTTTTCAAAATGTGACTCTTTTGTTTTTTAGGTTGTACATAGAGACATCAGAACTTAGCTGCAGTGTGAGACAGATGTTTTTTTTACGAACCCTAGGGAGCAGGGACAGTGTACAAATTCCAAAGTGTGTATGAGTCCTTATCTGTGTGGTAGACACATGAAGTCAATATAACAATGGTGCGAGAGCAGAATACTTTTTTTCACTCCATGCCCTTAGCTGTCAGTCTCTCAAACTTTTCCCCCCACGGGCCCCCCGTGGCTTCTGGGACCCCCTGCGGAGGCATCCCTTGCAGGGTCTATTGTTACGCCCCTGTGAAGTAGTGTTTAACTCAAACACTTGAAACAAGTACTGTATATGGCCAATCCAGTCAGACTTCAGTCAGAGCAACTGATCTGCATGCTTATTCAGGGAGTATGGCTAAAAGTATAAGAGGCATAGGCTCAGCAGGACAGCCAGGCAATCTGTATTACTTAAAAGGAAATACTGTAAATATTTTTTTTTAATGAGACAGAGGATCAGCAGGATAGCCAGGGAACTGGTATTGTTTAAAAGGAAATAAATATGGCAGCCATTCCTCTCACTTCAGTTGTCCTTTAAGGAACATTATTCCTATATTGTTGCACTATTTCTTCAGTAGTGATTTACGAGTGGTGATCCCCTTCACCTTTTTACTTTTGAGAGATTCAGCCTCTCTGAGATGCCCTTATTATCATTCATCTTATTGACCTATTGCCAATTAACCTATTTAGCTGAAAGAATTTCTATAATTTTCTACCTTTTTAGCATTACACACATTTTACAGTTTTCTGTTGTTCTTTTCTCAACATCTTTTGGGAAATTTCTTGCTGGCGCCAAATTAAAAATGGGCATATGTTTTCCATAAAACAATAACAATTCTCAGTTGCAGCATCTGTTATGTTGTCTTTGTGCTGTTTTCAATGAAATATGGGTTTTAAATGATTAACAAATCATCATGTTCTGTTTTCATTACATTGTATATACAGCATCCAATTTTATGGGGGGAAACTGAGTTATATCATATTATGTATGTTTCCTATGCTGTGATTTTTGTGGGGCCTGGGGTGAAGGGGTTGGGAGGCTGAGAAGGCATGCTTTGCTTACTCAAAGGCAAAGGAGAGCAGAAGGTACTACAGCTTATCATATAACAATAGATCAGGTTCGGATTTACATCATAGGAGCCTATAGGGCTAGGCACGGATGTCCTGACACCCTAGACTTCGCCCTCCATGAATCTACAAACCCCACTGAAGTGCACCACAAGTGTGCTGGCTGAACTAGCTGTCACTTCTCCATTACCCATCATAGGTAGCTACAGTACAGGTACCACTAGCATTTGGTAACCTGAGGTACCCTGAGTATTAAGTAGCTAGAGGTGCCCCCTAATGAAGGGAGATCTCATCAGTGGAATGCCGAGAGCTGAGTGAGTAACCTCCTTTACGATCAACTTGAGACTCTGCATAAGGAAGGAGGGAGGCACTAGGGGAGGGGATTGAGCTGCTTTTCCACCATCAGGCGCCTGCAGGCACGTGCCTACAGTGCCTTGTGGTAAATCTGGCCCTGCAATAGATAGTGGGATCACCAGGGGCTACATAGATAACAATGTGCAACAGATAGTTGACCTGCCACCAAACTGAGCATTAAAAATAGATCCCTCTCTGGTCGAATCTGATAAGAGAGGGATCTACCTGCCCATACACTATAGAGTGTAATCCGTGCTCTTGTATATTTGTAGCACACATTCTGTTTGATCGATTCTCCTGTAAATTCACCATTGTAAATATCTATATAGTTAGCTCAGTAAATAGTCAGAGTGGTATTCTGGTATTTGAATGTAGAATTGCATGTGTATTGTTCTGTGTATATTTGATTGCACTCTTGTCCATTGTGCAGACGTCAGTATTCCCTTTGTGATCTTCTGGTCTTTTTTTATGTTTTTATTGTTTTCTTTTGCAGCAATATAACAAAGTAAACATGACAAATGTTATAATTAAGTATCGTCATATACATTAGTCACATATAATAAAAGATATAACACATATGAACTTAAACCGCAATGTAAACAATTCTGCCAGTGGTGAGCTTAATGCTCCAGAGGACTACAGCCTACTTTCTGGAGCATGTACTGTATTAGATAGGGGAACTGTGGGAAAAGGACCAGTGGGTTGTAGGGCCTTGGCGATCTGTTATCTAAAGATAGGCAGAGCACCTAAGAGAAGGTGGGTTGAGTCTGTTGGTAGAGCGAAAGGGGAAGAGAAAAGAGGTAGGAAAGAAAGAAAAGTTAGAGAAGAAGAGAGGGAGTCCATCTCACAGCCTTGTTATCAACGTGTCGTCCAATGAGAGGAATTCCAGGCCAGTTTAAAACCAGGGATCCCAGATTTTCTCAAATAACTTATGGGTCTTCTGGCCCTTTTGTCATGATAAGATTTGCATGCACAGATCATTGTTCTGCTGGTTGGGTTCAGCCACGACAGCGATCTGCATGACCCAATTGTTACAGGTAATATTTAAAGTGAATCCGAGGTGAAAATAATTTATTTGTAAATATTTAAATATAAAAGTAAATTGAATGTTTTGCTGCCTCTGCTCAGTGGCATCCTATTAAGTGTCCCTAAATACAAATACATGAACTATTGACTTTTTTTTTATCTCCCTCTGCTCTCATTAGTTATATTTTGCCAGGAATAATGGCTTTAATTTCCTTATCAGTGATGTGTACTATATTCCTGACAAGGTACCGACAAGATAGAAGCTATCACTTCCATGCCCAAAAATTAACTCTTAAACAACTAAAACAGCCTGGTTATTAATATGTTTTGCACTGTACATACATGTTTATCTCATGTCACATGTTGCCTCGGGTACACTTTAAAGAGGTGAGGATATGATTGTAGAAACGATGGGAGTAATGCTGAAACAACTGGTGAAGGCGGAGTTGCATAGAGACGGTAAAGTAACATAAACTAATTCCTGTAGCTATGATGATCCAGATACGTATACCTAAAATCCCTCAGCAGCACAAGGTACATTATTGATCTTTTAAACAAAATGTATACTGACTTTATGACTTTCTTTATTGGGTTTAGTACTCTAATAACTTAATAATAAATCAGTATGAAATATCAGAAATTAAAATGTGATATTTGATTAGAGTTCCACCTGCTAGCTTGCCTGGCAGGATTTCAAAGCGCAAAAGGCTTTATTTTACTGCAGTGCAAACAAACATCACATAGGTCACAACCTAGGGGATGCTCAAGGAGAAATGAACATGTGAACATGAGCCATGCGCCCTGAAATAAGTGGTCAAGTGGTCAACTCCATGGTCCCTCCAAACCCAGATCCACGGGTCCTAACAAGAGCCCAGATAAAACAAAACACAACCAAGAGCAAAGAGGACTATGTAGATAAATGGAGGAGTGAAATAAGACAGTCAAAAAAGCTATCCGTATACCAGTCCTTACAGAGAGAATATAAAATAGCCCCATACCTGGAAAATCTCCAAAACTCTCAAGAAAGGCAGATCCTGAGTGGCTACAGACTGAGTGCTCACAATCTTGAAATCGAATCTGGGAGACTCAACAGAGGTAGAAACCCAGGGATAATAGACTATGCCAACACTTTTATCTGAAAACATGTGACTTTAAATTTTATTTAATTTTGAGGCACATAGCTACTTTATCCTAATATCTAGGGGACCATGTCTTCTAGATGTATGTATCCAGGGGCATATTGAACTCTGCTATCTAGGAACAACACAATTGTCTTACAACAGTACTGCGGCCTACCGATAAAAGTTAAACAGCCTCTCTCCAGCAATATTGACTGGTGGTCTCCCATTGCTAGTTGGACTGAAATATTCCGACTTGCCTTAACACCCTTTCAACCAATAAACAGGGAGGGCTGGGGAAAAGAGGGGGCACAAAATAATCAGTTTTCCTGCAATTCTTCCTCCCCCCCCCCCCTTCCCTCCTCCGGTGGGACCTCGGAGTGGGAAGTTAATGTTAGGTGTTAAAAGAGGGGAAGGTTAGTGTTAGAGTACAGAAAGGGAATAAGAAGAGATTTCCAAAAAAGTAACTTGGGAAATATCCTGAGCTAAACACAGGTGACCGTAACAAATGTACATGAGAAAGGATTCTGTTTTTAGAGGGGAAAAGGGCTCTGACCGGGAGGAAGGGGTGCAATTTCAGTGTTTGCCTTAGGCACTATATTATCCAAATACGCCCCTGGAAGAAATATTTTAGGTGAATGAGGAGGCAAATCATTTTTTACATTAGGATACATATAGAGGGGTTACATTAGAGGGGATATTGTTAGCGCATATTTATTCCAGCTGGAGTTTATGTTGAGGAGTACAGTAGTTACTATAGAATGAAGGGTGAATATTTTATAAGGGGGTTGGGGTGAGAAGAAATTGTTTATTGGGCTAAACATTGCACTGCAGTACTGAAACTAATAGAGCTGAGCTGCAAAAAGACACAAACAGATATAAAAAACATCTGTTACAATCACAGGTAATCTGATTAATCATGTTTCTTTTTATGTGGCCGCAAATCAAGAATTAACTGTCCTTTTCTAAGCTGCAGCAAGAGAGAGAGAGAGAGAGAGAGAGAGACAGCTGGAATCAGATTAGCTACTATAGGCAACAGAAGTATCTCCAGTCATTCTAAATCAATTCCATTAAGCCATGTCTCTCCTGCATTGGAAGAATTCAAACACACAGGAATGGAGCTAGCAAGTCTTTATTTTTAATAGAGGTGTTGGATTTGACACTTGTGATAAGGACGTCTGGCCGCAAGATGTATGACCACACGTCACGCTCACAGAAGATAGCGCAGGCTGAATTTCACTCACTTCCAGTGAACACTGCGTGGAAACTTAACTAATAAGAAAAAAAATGTGAGTTGTCAGAAAAGAAGATAAATTACTAAAGGCATTCTTTAAGGACACCTGAGGTGAAAATAAACTAATGAAATAAACTATTGTATCTATCTTCCTTCTCCTAAAAATGACTTTTTAAGATATTCCACAGTTTTATTTTATGTTTAAATCTACTTTTTAAGTTTTAACTGTTTTATTGTTTTTGCTCAATGACACATTCATACAGTATGCCAGAGCTAAAAATCTATGAACTATTGAGCCTTTTTACCTTTTTCCTGCTCTCAGAAGCCATTTTCTACTTGGAAAGTGTTTTATAGTTGTAATTTCTTATCAGTGAGGGTCACACTGTAGTCACTTCCTGTCTGGAGTCATGACTGAGTTAGCCACTTATATACCTGATATTTAACTCTTTCAGGCAGAGATAGAAAAAAAAGGAACACAGCATAGCTATTTGTTTGCTAGGCACTGTACATACCCATGTCTATATCATCATGTCATATGTCACCTTGGGTATCCTTTAAACAATAGCATTACTAAAATGAGAACCAAAGTAAAGCAGGTAGCACAGTATGCAAATTGTCACTCTAGTAAGGTGTTACTGTGCTTAAAGCTAAAGTTCCTCGCAGTTGTGGCTGCCATCTTGGTGGGTTTACCTGACTGTGGCTTGGTAACCACCCATGTCGGTGTTAGAATTTGGGAGATTGAATTCAGAAACCTGAACTTTCCTGCCCACCACACTTCAGCACTCGAAGCAGTGGACAGGGCCATGGGGAGTCACACCAGACTTCATGTGACTCCAATGTTCCCTTCTGGGTTAAAGTACTGCTGTACCATATGGTAATGCACTGTAAAAAAAACAAAACCCAAAAACCACCACAGCATATCTCACCTACTCTAGGTTCCCATCGCTGTCTTTTCCGCCCTGTCAGCTCTCCCGTTTCATCACCGTGTCCTCTTGTATCAGCGGGCATCTTCACCACCAGGCATGGTCGGAAGAGCCAATTTCCGATTCCGTGGTAATTCCGCTCTCCAGCCTCTGCCTCGGCCCGGCCCTGAGTGTGGTTGATGGTCTAGGGGGTAAGACAGATACCTACTACCATGTAGTGTGGTTCATGGTCTAGAGGGTAAGACAGATACCTACTACACACTGTGTCCTGGGTTCAAATCCCAGCTATGGTATATAAGCATGCTTTTCAAAAAGTACCAATCCTTAATCATGCTACTTTTTCTATTGAATTGATCATAATGGTAGTATAGTTTATGCTAGGACAGCTTTACCATGTAGTGTGGTTCATGGTCTAGAGGTTAAGACAGATACCTACTACACACTGCATCCTGGGTTCAAATCCCAGCTATGGTATATAAGCTGTTTTGAAAATCTGCAATTCCCTACTGGATGATATAAGAGGATGGATGGGAGGAGGAATTCCGTTTGAGATATATAGAAATTCCGTTCCGACTAACAAAATCGGAATTATTAATTCCGACCGGAATCACGGAATTAATAATTCCGCGGAATTTTCTGATCATGCCTATTCACCACTAGGGAGCAGGGCGCCTACTGGGCAGCCTCGGACACATCGGCTCTCCAGTTTTTTTGTCTTATTTAGTCTTAGTTTTTAGTTTTTAGTTTTTAGTTTTAGCGTTAGTTAGCGTTAGTTAGTGTTAGCTCTCAGGTCTGATTTTAGGTCTGTAGTTACAGTCCTGCGCTGCAAAAGAAATTGTCAGCCTGAAAGCGGACGCCCCAGAACGCAGCGCCCAGCCTCTCTTACCACCGCGGGGCGGCCTCCCACGTGCCTCCAGTCCACAGGCCACCCACGGGCTTCCAGGCCTCCATCTGCCGCTGAGGGTCTCCGCAGCCGGGACCCGATCCAACACCTCCGCTCCGGAACCCTGCTTAGCCATCCCCGCGGCTCCCGCTAGATCATCCTCTGCCGCCGCTCTTCCGCACTAGGCCACCCACGTGGCCCCTGGCTCCCGGCCGCCGCTCCTCCGGACTAAGCCAGCCACTCACACGGCCCCTGGCTCTCCACCTCCGATGCCCGGCTGACTCCACCTGGTCCCAGGGAATGTGGATCGCCGCCGCCGCTCTGCTGCACTAGGCCACCCACGTGGCCCCTGGCTCCCGGCCGCCGCACCTCAGGACTGAAGCCAACGGACTAAACCGCCGCTGCTCTGCTGCACTAGGCCACCCACGTGGCCCCTGGCTCCCAGCCGCCGCACCTCCGGACTGAGCCAGCCAACGGACTATACCGCCGCTGCTCTGCTGCACTAGGCCACCCACGTGGCCCCTGGCTCCCAGCCGCCGCACCTCCGGACTAAGCCAGCCACTCACACGGCCCCTGGCTCTCCACCTCCGATGCCCGGCTGACTCCTCCACCTGGTCCCAGGGAATACGGGCCGCCGCCGCTCTGCTGCACTAGGCCACCCACAAAGCTTCTCGCTCTCAGCCGCCGGACCTCCGGCCGCCCAGCCTCAGTCGGCCGCCACCGCAGATCTCCCGCTGCTGGCTCCCCTGTCATCCAGCGATAGCGGAGCTCCGGCTGCCCAGCCTCAGCCAGACCTTCCTGGGCAGATCTTCCGCTGTGGGCTGCCTGCGACAGCGGTGCTCCACCAGACCTTCCGCTGCCAGCTCCCATTGCCAGCCAGCATCAGCCCTCACGGAATCCTGCCACAACCCCAGAGTCCCGACGCTGCTCCAGCCACGTGGTTCGCGCGGCCTACCAGACACAAGCTGGGGCAACCAGAACACTCCGCAGAACCCCTGCCTGCTCCACCACCGGACTCCAACCATGTGTGAGTAATTTTCCCTGCAACAACTCCAGATCTATTTTGATGCTATGCATTGACTCATATAGACTGATATAAGCCTGTGACCTCAGCTGCTACGCAGGGACTGTTCCAGACTAACCTCTATTAGCCTGAGTTTTTTAGCTGCTATGCTTGGCTGTTATATGGGCTGCTACTAGCCTGCGTTTATTAGCCTGCCACTGCTCCCCTAACAGACTGCTACATATGGACTGTCATCAGCCTGCAGCTGCCGCCCCCCCCCCCATATGGACTCTTACAGATGATCTGGCACCTCATAACTGTTGGGTATGGGCTGCTTCAATAAGGATTGCTACTAGCCTGGGACATTAGCTGCTATGCACTGACTGTCTTAATCAGCCTGCCACTGCTCCCGGCACGGACTGCTACATATGGACTGTCACTAGCCGGAAGCTGCCCCCCACATGGACTTTTAAAAACGGACTTTTAAAGATGACCTGTCTCACAACTGCTGGGTATGACCTCTAGCAACCACTTGCATGAAAACCTTCCGATGCGGCCTTCCTACCCTGCTCACACACGTCTTACTCCTGTATGATACAACCACTGTAAACTGTCATAACTCATACAATATGTACTGTAAATGATTCGTTGATGCCACTGATACTTCTGCGGGTGCAGTGTCCGAACCGCTATATCACTGATGCACCCTCAGAGTACCATCACCTATACCAGAGCTGAACTCCTGGGATGGGAGTCCAAGGCCCAGGTACTGCCCCTGTGGGATACAGTCCTGGCTCACCTAGATCAGTGGACCCGAGGGTCCAGATACAGGCCTAGGGGGAGGAGAGCAGGCGCACAAGTAAGGCTTAAAAAGAAGGGACTGCGGTCACCCATCCCAGCCATCCTGCTAGCGAACGTTCGCTCCCTCCCGAACAAGCTAGAAGAGCTGCTTCTATTGCTTGGCAGTAAACCCACGCTTGGTAGCAACTCCCCGGTACTCTGCTTCACCAAGACTTGGCTGAATGACAACATCCCGGATAACTCCCTCCATCTATCGGGCTTTGATCTCTTTCGGGCAGATCGCATCCAGGCACTCTCGGGGAAAAAGAAGGGCGGAGGGGTATGTTTTTACATCAACTCCACCTGGTGCTCCAACACGACCGTCTTGCAGAAAAGCTGCTCCCCCGACATTGAACTCTTACTGATTAACTGCAGACCTCGGTACTCTCCCAGGGAATTCAGCTCCTACGTCCTGGCAGGTGTCTACATCCCCCCGGATGCTGACACCAGCAATGCACTGGGCACACTCAGCGATGCCATCTCAAGGTGGGAGACATCCCTCCCAGACTCTCTCTTCATCATACTGGGAGACTTCAATAGGGCAAACCTACGTCAAGAGCTGCCCCGCTACAAACAGCACATCTCCTGCCCCACCAGGAACCAGAACACCCTGGACCACTGTTACACGGTCCTCAAAGACGCGTACAAGGCCATTAGCCGAGCTGCCTTAGGCAGCTCTGATCACCACCTAATCCACATGATCCCCACCTACAGAAGACAACTCGAAACCACAAAGCCGCTAGTCAAGTCTGTGAAGAAGTGGACAGAGGAGGCGAAGGGGCAACTTCAGGCCTGCTTCAACAACACTGACTGGTCAGTCCTGGAAGCCCCCTGCCTGGAGGAATGGTCAGAGAATGTCACCTCCTATATTAGATTCTGCGAGGAGACATGCATCCCAGCGACAACCGTCAAGGTCTTTCCGAACAACAAGCCCTGGTTCAACGGAAGGCTACGCAGGCTCCGGAGGGAAAAAGAAGAAGCTCACAATTCTGGAACACCGGAGAGTTTCAGGGAGGCCAGAAATACCTTGAAAAGAGAGTTGAAGGTGGCAAAGAGAGACTACTCCGACAAGCTGAGTCGCAACCTCCAGTCCAACAATGTCCGGGAGGTCTGGAAAGGCCTAAGGGCAGCCACCAACTTCAAGCCCCCCTCTCAACACATACTCCCGAGCACTGCACTAGCCGAGGATCTCAATAAATTCTATTGCAGGTTCGAGGCACAACCCACTCACCCTGCGGTTCAAACAACCACACCCTCACCCAAGCATCCACCCCCCTCCCCTCCTCTACACGCTAGTCATACTCCCCCAACACAGGTAACAGTCCAGGAGACCGATGTGCTACGGCACCTCCGGAAGCTAAACATCAGGAAGGCCTCAGGCCCAGACGGCATATCCCCATCTTGTCTAAAAACATGTGCGGACCAGTTAGCTCCGGTCCTCACTTCCATCTTTAACAGATCCCTGGAGCTGGGCAAGGTTCCCTCCTGCTTCAAAAAGGCCGACATCATCCCGGTCCCCAAGAAGCCAGGAGTCACGGACCTAAACAACTTTAGACCCGTCGCCCTAACCCCGATTATCATGAAGACCTTCGAGAGACTAGTTCTCTCCTACCTGAAGCTCCACACTGCCACCCTATTGGATCCTCTACAATTTGCGTACAGAGCAAATCGGTCTGTGGAAGACGCCATTAATATCTGCCTTGCACATATCACTGAACACCTGGATAAACCGAAGACCTACGCAAGGATCCTCCTCCTGGACTTCAGTTCCGCGTTCAACACCATCTGCCCAAATATTCTGCACGACAACCTAGAACAGCTTGGTGTTGACCCAACCCTTTGCACCTGGATCAAGGACTTCCTTACGAACAGGACACAGCTAGTGAGACTCGGAGACTGCTCCTCCAGTGTGAGAACCACAAACACAGGCGCCCCGCAAGGGTGTGTGCTGTCACCGATGCTCTTCTCCCTGTATACAAACAGCTGCACCTCCTCTGTGGACACTGTCAAGGTCATCAAGTTTGCGGACGATACCACCATCGTAGGACTCATGGGTGATAAATCGGAGCGGGAATACCACAGCGAGATCGAGCGGATTCTCAGGTGGTGCTCAGACAACAAACTTGTACTAAACACAGCGAAAACGGTGGAACTGATAGTGGACTTCAGAAGGAACGCCCCACCACCCAGCCCAGTCATCATAGATGGTACCGAAGTCACCAGGGTACACAGCGCACGGTTCCTAGGCACCACCATCACGGAGAACTTGAGATGGGACGAGAATACCTCCACAACCCAAAAGAAGGCCCAGCAGAGACTGTTCTTCCTGAGGCAACTGAGGAAGTTTGGAATGCCCAGGGAGCTACTGACCAGTTTTTATACGGCGACCATCGAATCTGTCCTTTGCTCCGCCATCATTGTCTGGTACTCGGGGACAAATGCGAAGGACAGGCTCAAACTCCAGAGAGTCATCAATGTGGCTGCGAGGATCATTGGGTCGCCCCTGCCACCCCTGGACCTTCTCCATGCATCCAGAATGAGGTCTAGGGCAAATAGAATCACACTCGACCCCTCCCACCCTGGTAATCACTTCTTCAGTCCCCTACGCTCGAGACGCTGCTATAGGTCCATCTACACCAAAACCACCAGGCGTAGGAATACTTTCTTCCCTCAAGCGATCACTCTCCTTAACTCAGACCCTCTCCCAAATTTCATCTCCTAAGCCCCTCCAGCACCCAGGGGCACGAACGAGCGCCCATAGGATGACATGGTCATCTTTGCATAACACTGTATACACCATTGCACCATATGGTGACAACTGCTCGATGTGTCACTGCTATGGTGCAATGTTCTCCTTATAAACTGTACCACGTGTAGGGTTACTTGCACTGTCGTCACTGGCCAGTATGTTGTAATGTTTTCTATAAATTGTACTATGTGTAGTGCTACTTGAACTGTTGTCACTTGCCAATATGCTGTAATGTTTCGTTATAAATTGTACTATGTGTAGTGTTATTCGCACTGTTGTCATTGTCAATATGCCTTGTGTCCACAAATAATTCCGAGGGCGGCGCCTGTCGCACTTGGCGAATAAAGTCATTCTGATTCTGATTCTGATCAGGTTATCGCCATAGTGGTGAAGATGCCAGCTGATACGAGAGGACACGGCGGCGGAACGGGAGAGCTGGCAGGGCGGAAAAGACAGCGATGGGAACCCAGAGTAGGTGAGTTATGTGGTGGTGTTTTTTTGTTTTTTTTGTTTGTCTTTTACAGGACTTTAAAGTACAGCGGTACAAGGGGGCATTCCTAGGGAGGATAACTGCCATTTCCTCCCCGCCCATATTCAACATTGTAGTCAGGTGAACATTTGGGCTGACTAGAATGGGGACCCCTGGGGGCACTGAACTGAGAGAATTGTGCTGTGACATATTTCACAGCACCATTCACATAATGGCACCTAGTGTAATCAAACCCTCTCTCAGTTCAAAAGTTCTTTAAGGAGGAAGCATGATATGATCCACAAGTAATTGAACTCCCCTTGACCTTGTCCACTGCTTCTGGTGCTGAAGTGTGGTGTGCGCGAGAATTTGGATTTCCAAACTCAATCTCCTGAATTTAAACACTAGTTCATACATCTGGCCTGTAGATGGCGCTGTGGTACTTGCATTTCTGATAAGATGATCTGTTTAAGGGACAGAAGGCCTGTCATATTCATATTCAAAATGGGAGACTGTTAGCTGTGGGGTCCTGCAAGGGTCAGTACTAGGTCCAATGACATATGGCAGATGAAATTTCATGTAGATAAATATCATATAAAAGTCATGCACCTTGGACATGCCAATGGTAGAGCAACATATAAGATAAATGGCAAACAGCTGGGAACATCAGGCGTGGAGATGGACTTGGGAATACTGGTTAATAACAAGTTAAAAACCTGTATTCAATGCCAAGTAGCAGCAGCTATAGCAAGTAAAATTCTGGGATGCATAAAACAATAAAAATAAAATCATGAGATCACATTATACTACTCCCAGTGGTATTTGACAACTGGTGCTGATTTGTAACAGTCCCCCCCCCCCCCCCCCCCCCTCCTTTCCATGATCAAGCAACATTTGTTTTCAGGAGGGTCGAGGTTTAAGTTTGCTGCAGCAAATTTCCTCTCAAGACACAGTTAGGAAAAGTGACCCTACAGATGATTAAACAATGTTCCACCCATGAACAAAAAACCCCACACACATAAGAAAGCAGCGTTACGCCCCAAACCCCCCGGTTTGGTTGAGCAGGAGATTCACATCATGGATGTGCATTCGATGGATAAATCTGCAGAAACTGTGTAATGCCATCTTGCCAATATGGAGCAAAATCTCTGAGGAAGGCCATGAAGAATTAAGGCATTTCTGAAAACAAGAATGGGTCAAACATAGTACTAGCAAGACTTCCCTAATACAGTGGCCAGTGAAAAATATATATTTTCCTGTCATTGTGTTTTTTTTTGGTTCAGGTATTAGCATATTTTTTATGAGCGCCCAAAATGCCAAATGCTGCAACAATAACCCCAAAGTATTAAATGCAGCCACTAAGACCATGGAATAATACATACAACAACAGTTATGTCACACACATGAAATGTGGCTAACATTACCTCCAACACATGTAAAACAGAAAACGTTACGTCCAACACATGAAATGCAGTAAATGTTTTCTCCAACATATATATATATATATTGCAGCAAACATCACCCCACATAAGAATTGCAGCAAACATGATGCCACATATAAAAATGCAGTAAACACTACCCCACATATGAATTGCAGCAAACATTGCCACCCACATGAAATGAGCAGAAAAACATGATGCCACATATAAAATGCAGCAAATGTTACCATAGCGTAGGTAGCCAAAGATGTGCCCTCCCCCCCCCCCCCCTGTGGCATAACTACAGAGTTCTAGGTCCCAATGTGGATTTTTAACCTACGGCACATGCTCTGTTCTATTTGAGCCACTCCTTGAGCACACTACTGAGCAGCTGTGCTTGGCAGCCATGCAGACCAGGGACCTTCAGGGACAAAAAATGGACCATTTGCATATTCAGCAGTGATGCATTGGTGGGAAACCTCGTATACTCCTTCCAACCAGAATAATCGTAAATACCTTCTGTGTTTAGCTTAGTAAGTGATCCAGTTTGGCATGAACAGTAATTTAGATGAGTATGGAAGGGGAGAGACAGCCCAATAGTTTAAGAGGGCTGACACTCCGCTTTTGACACTGTGGACCACCCTTACTTCTCCAAATCCTCTCCTCCATGGGCATTCAGGGTCTTGCTCTCTCCTGCCTTTCCTCCTACCTCTCAGATAGGACCTTCAGTGTTGCCTACTCCGGCACCACCTCCTCTCCACATCCCCTCACTGTTGGAGTTCCCCAAGGCTCAGTCCTCGGACCTCTCCTTTTCTCTATCTACACATATGGTCTTGGTAAGCTCATCAGCTCCTTTGGTTTCCAATATCACTTATACGCTGATGATACCCAGATCTACATTTCAGCACCTGACACCTTAACAACACGTGTCCCAGACTGTCTCAATGCCATCATCTCCTTCATGTCCTTTCTAAAACTCAATATGGACAAGACTGAAATAGTAGTCTTCCCACCTCCCAACTCAATGCCCCTGCCAGACATCTCTATTTCTGTTGATGGCACTTCCATAACGCCTGACCCCCTGGCTCTCTGTCTAGGTATAATTTTGGACTCAAGTCTCTCATTCAAACCACACATTGACGAACTCTCCTCCTCTTGTCACCTCCACCTAAGAAACAACTCCCGCATACGCCCTTTTCTAACACGACACTACTAAACTTCTGGTGCATGCCCTGATCATTTCCTGACTAGAGTATTGCAACTCTCTGCTCTGCGGTCTCCCTGCCAACCATTTAGCCCCGCTAGAGTTTGTTATGAACGCTGCTGCACGACTCGTTCACCTCTCCTCACGCTTCTCCAGCCCAAGCCCCCTCTGTCAGTCCCTTCACTGGCTGCCAGGTACACAAAGGATACAATTTAAAATCCTTACTATTGCCTACAAAGCTCTCCACAACATTGCTCCTTCCTATCTTAATAAACTTATTTCCAGATACCATCCTACATGCAGTCTCTGCTCTGCTAACGATATGCTTCTGTCTACTTCCCTGATCACCTCCTCCCACTCCAGCTTACAAGACTTTTCTCGATCCTCTCCCCTCCTCTGGAGCACTCTTCCTCAACACATCCGCCACTCGCTCACACTTACTATTTTTAGGTGCAATCTGAAAACTCACCTCTTCAGGCAAGCATACCCTGTATGCTATTGTACAACGCTGCGGAAGATGCTGGCGCTATATAAATCAATAATAATAATAGTAATAATAAGAAATCTTACAAATTGATGTTATAATCACAAGTTTGACAGAGAAGGAAACGATACCAGTGTAAATAAAAAGATCAAAAAAGAAGCCAGGGCAGGTAAAAGGGAATAGGCATTAAGTGAGAGAGAATAGGGTTAAAGGAATAGGTAGTGAGGCGGACTTTGAAGATTAAGGAGGAGAATCGCTTTTCAGTTTGTTTATAATAGAGGTAGCAGGGGGTAAGGAAGGTGAGACTATCCTCTGAAGTTGTTTCTAATGTTACTCTGAAGTCTTTGGCAAAATGATCTGGTGATAAACAGGATGTAGGAGGGGGAGGAGGACAGGGAAGAGCATTAAAGGTCAGTAGATCCACTGCGTACCTCATAAATCAGCCAGTGCTGCTGCTCCGGTTTGACTATTGATGGCCTCAGTGCTGTACATAACAGCAGGCACATCCACATCAGAATGTTCCATGATATTGCAATATATTCAAATTGCTCACAGGTGTAGGATTCTTTCCCCACAGGCCCAGCCAACCCAAGCATAAATCTGTGCTAGCATTTTATTATTATGAATTTATACAGAGCTGTCATCTTATACAGCACTTTACAGGATTCCTCAAACTATCTATTCATGTCAGTAAAGGTCCGTTGGCGCTTGCAACTTAACTCATCCAAGATTATTACATTAGTAGTTGGAAGCTGTTGGGTGGTCCAGAGGCTTCCCGGATCCTGGAAGAGCCCACTATTCCAGCACGGGGTCCGTTTTAATCTTCCAGATGCACTTCCAGCTGCAGAGAAGTACATCTGGACTGGGTATATGCAAGTAAGGTCCATCCATGCTCAGTCGAACCAGGCCACTCAAGCACATCTGTTTTCCACTGGGCGAGTGTGGACCTTACTTGCATAGTATGTCCAGGGCTTGGCAGTTGGAAAAAGCTGTATTTCCCACAATGCAATGAAGTTCACAGACAGGAAACTGTCAGGGCCATGGTCACAACATCACACTGTGGGAGGGGTTTTACCACAATAGCAGCCACACAGAACCCCCTGAAGATCTATTTGAGAAAAGGTAAAGATTTCTCATGGGAAAGGGGGTATCAGCTACTTATTGGGATGCAGTTCAATCCTTGGTTAAAGTTACTCTTTAAAGTTGAAGAAAATGGTGTGATTTGAAGGGACAGAGGTATGTGCAGATTTCTGGCATGCTTCACAGAGGATTGTGTGAGAGATGCTGGAGTCATGACATCATCAGAAGGTGCTGAAGTGTCTCTGAAGATCGTAGCTGTAATGCCTGGCAGATCTCCTGCTTTCTTTTCAGCCGCTATGCCCCAATCTACCACCACCTTCTTCACCCTATGTGGCGCATCCCCGCTTGAACGGGAGGTGAAGAGCAACACCTGCCCGACTTCGGTTACACCCGAGCCTTGGAGGTGCAAGGTAAAGCAGCTGAGGGCAAAAAAGCCAGAGTACCACCAGACAAACAAGACTATGTAGCTGGGTGATGGAAGAGGCTACACAGGTTGTCGCAGGAGTAATGAACAAGGGAGCAAGATTGCCCAGAGCAACCACAGCCCTGGGCTTCTGATACCGCCACAAATAAACAAGACACAATGTTTGCTAAGGGCGACCGCTGCCTGAGCCTCTAACTGAGTAACAAAACAGACAATAGAGAGACAGACGGAATGCTTGCCAATCTAGTCACTGCCCCAGCGATGGCAAACATCCACACTGACATAGACAAGATAAACAGGTAGGAGCGCAACTAATAGCAACCGCTGCTATAGTTACGTCCTCAGGAACAGAGCAAGCAGGATAACTACCTGTCACCAACGTGGTGAAGGCAGTCTCCAGCTAGCTGGAAGGTAAGACTTCACTGTACCCCCGCGGGTGCAGTGAATGTCCAGGCAAGCAAGGTAATATAAAGCAAGGCAATACAACAATACAACTTTCACAGCATGGACCCAGCGACAACTCAGGTAAGCTGAATGCTATGTCGGGCAAGGTCTGGAATAGGAGGCAGGCTTTTATGTGGACATCAGCCAATGGATGCAGGCATGCAAATTCCCACACAGCTGAAAGGTAATCATGCAATCCTGTGTAACACTGATTGAAGGCTGCAAGCTGTCTGGGAAAGTAAGGGATTCTCATTACAAATGCATGCCAGATTATGCAACCACCTGCATGTAAGAAATCCACAACGGTCTCACTGCAGTTCAACTGCAGTCAGCCATAGGTGGATTCATGACAACATCCTAGGCTACTCTGAACTGCAGTGTGCTTGCAAACAGCAAAGATTCTCATGACAAATGCAAACAAAACCAAGCAACCAAATGCAGGCAGAAATATCAAAACTGCTTGGCTGCAGCTCCGCTGCAACCGGCAGGAGGGATCCTTACAGTAGCTGTCTAGCCCATGCGGTTTCCCATCAAGATTTAAGTGTAGTCAAGCCACTGACATGTGCTATATAGCGAATTGTGACACGCATTTCGTGTCTCACAGGTGCATGTAGGAAATCATGTTTGTGTATGCGCTACCCAGTGCGAATAAGCCCTTACCAACGATTACCAAGCAACGTAACTTATATTGTGCACGTTGCGCAGCTTGCGTCTTACACACAACGCATGTGTTGCATGTATAATTTATCCAAGTAGCATAACAGTGTTGTACATAATGAGACTCACCGGCGTACCTACCGGGGATGCGACCCCATCAGCCGCAGGGGGGCCCGGGGCTGCTCGGGGGCCCGCTCACTGTGTGCGGGGGGGAGCGCTGCCGCCTGCCCGATTCTGGACCCTCCAGCAAGGTGCTTAACTGGCCACAGCGTCTAATAGACGCTGCGCCAGTTCATTCCCCGCAGCCCCGCTCCAGCAGCCTGCATATTCCTCCGGCAGGCAGAGCAGGGCTACGGCAAGATGGCTGCCGAAGCCCTGCACTGGAGACTATTTGTGTCTCCAGTACAGGGCTTCAGGTGCCATCTTGCCGAAGCCCTGCACTCTGCCTGTCAGACTCAGCGCGGGAGATGTGCTGCAGTGCACAGGAGGATCGTCGCTGGAGGCCAGGAGAGACTCCTGACAGGTAAGTGAATTGTTGTTGTTTTTTTACAGGGGCATTTTTTTTTCCTGGTGACTGCTGCACACATTACGATTTTTTGGGTGATTGCTGCCCACATTGCGATTTTCTGGTGTCTGCTGCCCACATTGCGATATTCTGGTAACTGCTGCCCACATTGCGATTTTCTGGTGACTGCTGCCCACATTGCGATTTTCTGGTGTCTGCTGCCCACATTGCGATTTTCTGATAACTGCTGCCCACATTGCGATTTTCTGGTGTCTGCTGCCCACATTGCGATTTTCTGGGAAACGCTGCCCACATTGCGATTTTCTGGGAAACGCTGCCCACATTGCGATTTTCTGGTGACTGCTGCCCACATTGGGATTTTCTGGTAACTGTTGCCCACATTACGATTCTCTGGTGTCTGCTGCCCACATTGCGATTTTCTGGTGACTGCTGCCCACATTGCGATTTTCTGGTGACTGCTGCCCACATTGCGATTTTCTGGTGACTGCTGCCCACATTGCGATTTTCTGGTGAACGCTGCCCACATTACGATTTTCTGGCCCATATTACGAAATTCTGGTGAATGCTGCCCACATTACGATTGTCTGGTGAATGCTGTCCACGTTACAATTGTCTGGTGACTGCTGCCCACGTTACAATTTTCTGGTGACTGCTGCCCACATTACGACTTTCTGGTGACTGCTGCCCACATTACGACTTTATGGTGACTGCTGCCCACATTACGACTTTCTGGTGACTGCTGCCCACATTACGATTTTCTGGCCCACATTACGATTGTCTGGTGAACTCTGCCCACATTACGATTTTCTGGCCCACATTACGATTGTCTGGTGAAATGCTGCCCACTTTACAATTAATTTACAGTGAAACGCTGCACCATTACGATTATTTGGCACCTATGGGGGTGCTCAGTGATTTCTAGTTACGCCCCTGATGAGACTTGCTCTATCTTCACATAGCACATTATGTGGTTTGCATAAACATAGGTACAATTTACCAGCCTTTCATGAATCTGGGCCATTATGGCTTAGAAACTTTAGTCACACTTTAAAGTGGAGCTGAACTCTTGCACAGGACTAAAGGAAAACAGAGAGAAATGCACCCTGTATGTATTTAGAGAGTTTAGCCTAATTTCCCCTCATCTGTGACTAATCACAAGTAATTTGATCACTCAGCTGTGTCAGCTGGCTGCCTAGGCAGAGCAGCTAATTTGTAAACACAGGATATTAACCTTATGTGTGCTTCCATGAAAGCAAGAAGTAGACACACTGCATATGTATTACAGGATTTGTATCAGCTGTAACAAAGACATGTTTTCTTTAAAGTTTATTATGCTGTTGCTTATCTTTTAGATCGGCTTTAATATCACACTATTCAGCGGATGAATAATGTTGCTGATTACTAGCGAACCTCTTTGTTGGTGTCTTAGTGCCTTGTATATATTCCTCCAACCCACGGAATGGCAAGTTCCATTATTTGTAGTGACAGGTACAGTGTGATAGCAACCAAAGGAAAGGCGAGACAGCCACTCTGTGCATTCTCGGGATTTAATCTTATCTTAAATGACAGGAAGTAAATGAGTTGCTTGCGCCTATATGGAGATCCAGCATAGCGATCTAATCATAACTCGATTTCCAATTTGCAACTCAGCACTATTAACATACGAGTTTATGGAAAGTGTGTGATATACTGCACCAGCGGGGTCAGGCAATACGTCTGGAAAATCCATTTACAAACTCCAAGCTGCCAAAATATAAAGACACATTGACAACGTATAATAGATACGTATTCTGAAACCCGAGTATCAAGAATTCAATGCAGAGAAACGGAGCATGTTTACTGTGTGAGACAACATTTGCGGAATAGTTTTCTCTTTTTCACAACCCGGGTGATAAATAAGAAAATGACTGCGGAATGCAGGTGTGATTTAAAGTGTAACTCCACTCACAGAAATGGATCAGTTTTGCTTGCAGCGTAGCCAGTCTGCAATCTACTGTAGCACGCCATTAATATTATTTCATGTTTTTATTGTACTTATTTATTTATTTTACTTTTACATACTTATACAGTGTTGAGGCATTTGCTGCAGCATTCAAGTTGCTCAGGGATCCTTAACTGCTTGAGGAGCAAAAATATAAAACAGAGAAACCGAGAGCCCGGTATAGTGTAGTATGTATTGGATCAAGGGGGGATTATGATTAGTAAGTATTATATTCACAAACATGGGTTACCGCTCAGGCAACCACTGTATAGGCAGGTGGGGAGATTAGACCTGTCCCCACTCAGGATTAAGATGTCGCTCTCTGAAGAAGGAAAAGGGGGTTTGTCACCCTTCCAACCACCAAGGGTGGAAATCTTAACTAATAGATGCACAGAGGCGCCAACAGGATAAAATATACTAAAATGTTTAAAACATTCGGGTGGCGGCGGTGGACCGACCACTCAAAAATGGACTTGATGCTGTCACTTGAGAAACAGACAATGTATTCACATACTCCACGAACAATATTGCAACGCGTTTCACGGGCACAATCTCGCTTCATCAGGCATTCAACAAAGGGAGTATTACACAAATGCAGGTCCAATACACGCTTGGCACCTCTGTTGGCGCCTCTGTGCATCTTTTAGTTGAGGAGCAAAGGCTTACACCCCCCTAGCGGCCAGGCCATTTTTTACAATTCAGGCCACTGCAGCTTTAACAGTTTGCTGCACGGCCATACAACTTAGAACACAAATTAATCTTGCTTCCTTTTCTTGCCACCAACAGAGCTTTCTGTTATCAAGTTTAATGTTCATTCTTTTTCTTCATTAAATTGTGCTTTTTTTTTTAAAGTTATCCCTCAATCCCCTAAACCCCCCCCCCCCCCCCCCGAGACACAATCCCTGTGATTGCCTCTCACAGGCATCAGCCTAGGAGAGGGATCAGATTATGAGTCTCTCCTGGGGACAGCTCAGTGACAGAGCTATCCCCCGGATGCATACCCGCTAATCTCCACCACTAGGGGTTGACGCCCTCGGTGTTAGGCGGTCCTGGTTGAGCCACTCTGTTAGGCGGTCGCAGAGTGGTTAAAGCAAACTTGAGCTGAAAATTATAAGTCAAAATTAACATACACACATCATACGTACCTCCTGTGTAGTCTACTCATCAATTTCTTTCTCATCTCTTGCATCCTGTTTATTAACTGTGATCGGTGGAATTCTCTGTCCTCCATTCTAAAGATGGCAATGAACTCGAAACAGCTTCCGGGTTAGCAAACTGCTGGACTGTAATATCAACCACTTGAGCCATAGGGAAACATGGACACTACCTTGCACATCAGTTTCCCTTTTTCTAAATAATAACTGACAGCAACTGATAAATAACTGTCAGCAACTGATTTTTTTTCTGACAAAACCTTGTCAGAACTGTAAGGAATTGTTTTTAGAAGAAAATAGTGAGCTTCTTAGAGAAACTGACAGTAAGGTAAGTATGCGATATTCATTTGCAGGTACATCATGTGTTTATTTTAAATACTTTTCTTGGTTTGGGTTCACTTTAAAGGCTAGAGTAGCTTAAAAGTATTACATGTCTGTTTGATCTAATGTCTGTTTGATGTCTGATCACTTATTAATCTATTATTATTTATTGTATTTATAAAGCGCCAACATATTACGCAGCGCTGAACATTAATTTAGGTTAATATTTATTTAGACAATATTTAGGGGTGACAAACAGCAATATGACAATACAGGAATCCAAGAAAACCAGATTACACAGCACAGTATGAGTACAAGGTAATGCTTAGTCAGTCACTGGATGGAGCATGGAGATTAGGCAAGTTAGGTTCACTCAAGTGCATAGCATGGGTTCACAGTAATGGAGGTGCATGATCAGGTAGGATTCAAAAGGAGGAGGACCCTTCCCAAAGGCTTACAATCTAGAAGGAGAGGTAGAGACACGAAAGGTAGGGACCAGAGTTCCGTTGTGGGTTTAGAGCAATTGTGAGGGGTGGTAGGCTATGATGCTAATCAAAGGTTGTAAATATGCATGGACACACAGGTGCGCGCACACATCACAACTGCCACACTAAGCTGCCGACCCCAACTGTATAGACATACTGGGGGGGGGGGGGGGGGGTACCAGGAGTATATTGCTCAGGTGGTATCGAGGGCAGTGGCATAACTACAATTCATGGGGCCCCCCAGTGAAATGTTGATGGAGCCCCAAAAGGTTCACGTCCCTTTCCTCGCCCTCTCCTTAGTGCCCTTCATTGCATTGGGGCCCATCTCACAAGGGTCATAAAACAGTTCAGAAGAGAATAGAACTGAGGACCTCTCCCTCCTCTACCTTACAGCAGTACACACAGCTTCTTTAGTGAGGAATGGAGGGATCATAATGCATTGTGAGCTGGGCAATGGTCTGCTGACGAAATAGCCTACCCGCGGAATCTGCCTACATGCAATGACAAATGCATAGGCAGGGGGGTAAGGGTTGGAGGGGGGATTGTTAAGTCAATGGGATGTAGGTTAGATTGACAATGTAGGTTATTTCGTTGGAGCAATTTCTAATCGTGCTACCCTAGAGCTGCCTTAGGCCTCGTTCACATCATATGCGCTTCGGTGCGGATATGGAAGCGCGTATGTTGTGCTGAAACACAGGAATGGCAGAAGGGCATAGACAGCCCTTCTACCGTTCAAATCTACTGCGCTGCACAGCAGTACGATGCGCTGGGAAGCGCTTGCGTACTGCTGCCTGCATTTTGCCCTGCACCGCAGAGCTGATCCCGTCACTGTCAATGGATGGGATCAGCAGCTTGTGTAAATATTGAGGGTATGGAGGGGGACCCTCCCAGTTATCTCTGTGCCGATTTTGCAGACCCCCGCTGGTTCCTAAGATAGAGTACACAAATCTTGTGATCCAGCAGGACTGGGGTCTGCAATTTGGTACAGAGGTAGTTCGGTCGGTCCCCTCCGTACCCACAAAATTAGGGGTGTGTAGGAGGCGTGGCTGTGGAGATATTCCCCACAGCATTAGGGCTCTTTTACACTTAATGCGTTGGTATGCGTTAGTACGCATTGGTACGCGTTTTTTCCATAGCTGTGCATTGTGAAAAAGATTTCAGTTAAAAGCTGCATAGTGGGAACTGCGCTATAGGAAACTATGGACATTACTTTGAAAATCAGTTTTCTTTCAGTTATAACTGAGAGCAACTGATTAAGTGTAAAAGGGGCTTAATAGAATAGGAAATCTAGTAGGAGAGGCTCATACTGCGCACGCAGGCCAGCGTAAATTTTAGGGCAGCACGATTGGACACAGCACCTGCAGAACTATAGGGACAATACGTCTGGAAAATCCATTTACAAGCTCCAAGCTGCCAAAATATAAAGACACATTGACAACATATAATAGATATACGTATTCTGAAACCCGAGTATCAAGAATTCAATGCAGAGAAACGGAGCATGTTTACTGTGTGAGACAACATTTGCGCAATAGTTTTCTCTTTTTCACAACCCGGATGATAAATAAGAAAATGACTGCGGAATACAGGTGTGATTTAAAGTGTAACTCCACTCACAGAAATGGATCAGTTTTGCTTGCAGCGTAGCCAGTCTGCAATCTACTGTAGCACGCACGCCATTATTATTATTTCATGTTTTTATTGTACTTATTTATTTATTTTACTTTACATACTTATACAGTGTTGAGGCATTTGCTGCAGCAGTCAATTTGCTCAAGGTTCCTTAACTGCTTGAGGAGCAAAGGCTTACACCCCCCCTAGCGACCAGGCCATTTTTTACAATTCAGGCCACTGCAGCCCAAGGTCCCCAAATGCTGCCAGGCCCCATCAAGTCTCCCACTGACTTGTGCTCCCCAAGTCTCCCCTCAGCTTGTACTTCCTGGAGACCCTGCAAAGTTTTTGGCAGCAAAGCAACTCACCTGTCCTGACTGTTGTGCTGTTCCATTCATCCAAGTGCTTTTGTCTTCATCCTCGGCTGGCCACATCGTCTCAGTGACCTAACGTACGTCACTGAGAAACTGTGGCCAGGCTTGGATGAAGACAAGAGCGCAGGGACGAGTGGTGCAGCGTGGCAGCCGTGACAGGTTCGTTGCTATGCTGCCAACAACTTTTCAGGGACTCTGGGAGCACAATACAGTGTGTGTGCATGGTGGAGCACAACTAGGCCTCTAATACTGGAGGGGAGCCCGGGCCACCGGCGGGGAGCAGAGGAAGCCTGAGGTATGTTTATTTTTTTTACCCTGGATGTGTCCTTTAAGTACAATTTATTAATACATGCCATTATACAAATCACACATAGTCATTCTAGTAGTGGCTGATTGATGCAGGGCCCTGAGTAGGGCCCTCTCTAGAGCTGGGGCCTGGTTATGGTCATAACCTTTGCAACCTCTATTCCTCTGCTCATGTTATGGTGATCTTAGCAGCAAGAACGATCAGTGGCGTAGCTAAGGAGCTGTGGGCCACGATGCAAGTTTTACATTGGGGCCCCCCAAGCACTCTATACATAACAATTGATACGGCGCACCAAAACCTGCCATTGGCAACTACAGTGTCAGAGGTGCAGGAGGGGGATGGGGAGAAGTTTGTTAGAAGTAATTATTATGAGCGCAGGACCAATAGAGAGCTAATACTGCAGTTGAGGAAGGGCACAAAGGCCCCGATGTGGTCACAACCTCTGCAACCCCTATTGCTACGCCCCTGATACTGACGTGAGAAAAGCAACAATACATAGCTCTGGGTTAGGTATTGCCTGCTAATAGAATTTATGAACCCATATTTATGAGTATAGGTTTCCTAAGGCATTAAACTGTATAAAAATTACAGATAGGCAAGGTTTTATACATGTTGGTTATCTTTCAAATAAACCGTGCGGGAAATGGTTTTCTCATACCTCGAAAATTCTATAGAGGGAA
The DNA here is from genome assembly GCF_040937935.1 of Hyperolius riggenbachi. Lineage (NCBI taxonomy): Eukaryota > Metazoa > Chordata > Amphibia > Anura > Hyperoliidae > Hyperolius > Hyperolius riggenbachi. Next base: position 92,621,430 of record NC_090652.1, on the reverse strand, counting down.
ATAAAGCTCCATGAGTGGAGGGCAGATATTCAGTTTGGCAGAGAAGGAGAATTAGATTGATGAAGATAAGCTCTGTGTCTGCTGCAGGGCTCGGAAATAGAGTTAGGACAAGCCAGCCATAGCAAGATGCCTGACATGTTATTTAATGTAGCCATAAAGCAGCATAGAGCTCGCTGTTGTTATTTCTGGCTGCACACAATTAGATTGGCTGGAAGGGGATGCTGCGAGTGGAGGTTAGGGGAAGAGGTGAGCTGGGGAGGGACGGATGGATGCTGCTGTCTGTGTAGCACGGATGACAATGAGCTTGCTTTGCTCTGAAGGGGGGCATTCGAGAAGCAACATCTGTCCTTTCTGCTTTGAATAGCCCCGCCTTTGGCTAGCGCTGATTGGCTGGCAGCTTTCACACTGGCTGTAGTCGGGAGAGCTTGGCAGCGGCGATTGGCCAGCAGCGCCGTCACTAGACTCCGAGGCCACGCCTCTACTCAGGGCTGCTTACCGGTTCCTGAGAGGTGAGTGGAGAGAGGCGCCGCGGCGCGCACCGGAAACGTGACGAGGAGAACTTCTATAGGGGTACAACACCTGTCTGCAGCGCTGAAGAGGGCAGGGAGGGCGCTGGAGTGCAGGGGTCAGGGCTGAGCATTGGTGTACAGGGCGGAGGGATAACTACTATTAGGCTCAGGGATGATGATGTGGTGACATTTTTTGCAACTTTATCAGATTTTGCAACCGGTTGCATTTATTTATAGGTATAGCTATCAGAAAATGCAACCTAACCATTGACTTTAACCTATCTGTATCAGAAAATGCAACCCAACCAAACCCTATTCTCACACAGAACCCTCCCCTCTTGCTCAACTAATAACCCCCCCTGAGGGAACAATCCCCCCTCTTGCCCAACTAATAACCCCCCCTGGAGGGAACAATCCCCCTTCTAGCTCAATGGGATCTGTGGTTGCAAAAAATTACAGGCGTGTTAACAGAGAGGAGCCACGCCTACACAGCCATACACTGTCCTCTATGGCAAGTTGCAAAATATGATGGGTAGCAAAATTTTTCACTACACCACATTGGAGGGCAGGGCTGGGGGCCAGGTGTTGGGGTTCAGAGCTGAAGGACAGGTTTTTGGGTTCAGGGCTTTAGTGTAACTATTGGGGTTCAGGGCTGAGTATATGTTATTTTGATGGACAACTGAGCAATAATTACAAGTAAGAGAGGGTTTAGGACCAAGTATTGGGGTTCAAGAAAAAGGGCACCATATTTGGGTAAAGGGCTGAGCGCTAACCACCATGTTGCAGAGCTAGAGGCTTTGTTTTGGTATGGAGAGCTGAGACTAACTATTGACTGACATTCAATTATTGGGGTGCAGGACAGAGGGCTAATATTGGGTGCCACATCTAGGGCTACGTTTTGGGGTGCAGGGCTGAGGACTAAATATTGGGGTGCGGTGCTGAGGGCTAAATTTGGGTTTCGCACTAAGAACTAAATATTGGGGTGCAGAGCTTAGGGCCAAATATTAGATGCAGGAACCTAGGGCTAAGTATTGGATACTGCACCTAGGGCTAAATATTGAGGTGCAGGGCTGAGGGCTAAATATTGGGATGCGGTGCTGAGGGCTAAATTCGGGTTCCGCACTTAGGACTAAATATTGGGGTGCAGAGCTGAGGGCTAAGTATTGGATACTGCACCTAGGGCTAAATATTGAGGTGCAGGGCTGAGGGCTAAATATTGGGATGCGGTTCAGAGGGCTAAATTCGGGTTCCGCACTTAGGACTAAATATTGGGGTGCAGAGCTGAGGGCTAAGTATTGGATACTGCACCTAGGGCTAAATATTGAGGTGCAGGGGTGAGGGCTAAATATTGGGTTCTGCACCTAGGGCTAAATATTGAGGTGCAGGGGTGAGGGCTAAATATTGGGTTCTGCACCTAGGGCTAAATATTGAGGTGCAGGGATGAGGGCTAAATATTGGGGTGCAGGGTTGAGTGCTAACTCTTGAGGTGCTGGCCTCGCTTTTGTGGTATAGATCCTGTGAGTTAGTGCGCAATGTTTGTGTGTCGAGCAGAGGGGTGAAGGCTAAATATTTAGGTGCAGATTTTAAGCTACTGGAAATATTGGAGTACAAGACAGACATAAAGGCTCAAAAGTTAGGGTTCAAGCGTCTAGTACAGGAGTAAGTTAGCTTTAAATTTAAAGTTAGGGTTCAGGCGTCTAGTACAGGAATAAGTTAGCTTTCAATTTGAAGACCAGGACCAAAGAGAGAAGAAGGCTGAAGAGTTCTAGTTGAGTGTGAGATGTAAATTTTGGGCTTGACAGAAGTGGAGTGAGGTTATATTTTAAGAGCCATAGTGGGATAAGAAAGCTAACTATTGGGGCTTAGAACTGAGTAGTAATTTAGGGGGGAAGGAAGGTTCTGTACTGAGGTACAGGACTGAGAGGCAAAACTCAAATCTTGGATTGATTAATGAGGGTTCATTCACTATAGAGTTCAAATCAGTATTATTATGTAGTTTCTAATGAAAACCCAACACTAGGGTTCATGCCTGGTGGAGATAGTTCAGTGCAGGGCTGTAAAGCAGCAGAAACAGTATTTAAAACTGGAGGGCAGGGCTTACGGGGTGACAATTTAGTCTTGTACCTGGAACTTTCTGAGAAGCGCATTGGTCTATTGAGAAAGGGTTAATAATAGGTGTATGAGTCTAGGACAGAAAAGCTCCCTGTTACGATTTAGAAATTCACCGCTGTGGTTGTTATGCGAAGAGTGGAAAACTAAGCAGGCAACATTCATCAGTGAGGAGATCATTTTCAGGGTTAGAGTGCAGCTCTTTATCTAATGTTTGCATTGAACTGTATATTGCATGGAAGACAAAGGGTAAACTGAGGAGAAAATAAACTCGGCTTTTCTTGAACAGCGTGAACAATACATAAAGGCGGACGAGGACAACAGAGAACAGCACTGAGCAGAGTGCAAAAGAGAAGCGGCAGCCTGGAGAGCAGGTTGCAGAGACCTGCAGAGATCACACATATAGTTAAAAACTAGAAGGAGCTGGCACTGGAGGGAGTGAGAAGCCAAGGAGCAGGTTGAGTGGCAAGCCTGAGAGAGGGGGCAGGAACCATAAAGGTTAGACTAGAACAGATAGATTTGAAGCATCTGAGAAAACCAGAACGCAAAGCTTGACAGAAGAGTGAGCCAGGAACAGCCAGGGGCTTAGCAAGCTAAACAGGAGCAGAACGAAGACAACACAGCAAGTGTGGAAAACAGCAGAGCAAGCCTTACAGAAAGGACCATCAAAACACCGGAACAGTTGATTTCATGCTAAGAGGGGATTTGTATTTGTGACAACAAGAGCTTTATTGGTTGTAGCTGGGACGCCTGATTGTGTTGAAAGGGAGCACTTTGGACACATAAGCATTGGAGTTATTGAGAGACGGCTCTTCTGACAGCTGAGCATTGGATCCAAGAAGTGTATTGGTGACCGTGTTAGAGTTTTAAGCACCTGAACTAATTTAGCTATTTTCATCTAGGTCAGTCTTTCTTGGTGTTCGGTCATATCCAATAGAGTGTGTCACTGCAGCTTGGCAGAGGAGAGAAATGCTCCACTAGTCGTATACCTGCTGTTGACTTTTGAGGCACACCTCCGGTGCAGAGCTGTACTCATTCTTTTCTGGGACCCCGTATTCTTCCACTCAGCACTCTGGCTTGCACCCTGCTGACAGCGACACCTATCCGTCAGAGGATGTCGAGGAAGAAGAGTCAGAAAAGTAAAGGTAGCAGCTCCCCTGCATCATGCAGTGTCCCAGCCACCAAGGCGAATGGCAAGGGGGGCACCGAGTGCCACAGCAATGGCATGGTGATGTCAGGGCGCCCGTCCCTCAGCAACAGCGGGGAGTTCTACGATATCGCATTTAAGGTGAGACCCTGGATTGCTTGTTGCATGTGTCTGTCCAGTGTTCATGTCAACATAAGTTTATATTTGCCATTGCAGAAAAACAATCTTTCTTCAGTCTTAAATTATGTCACTGTTGACCATCAATGGTTGGAAGATACCCCTGCAGCACGTTTCAGCCTTTAGAAACGTGTAATGTTTCTCAAAGATGAACTTTGGGCACTTCACCAATTATACCAACTCAGCCTCTAGCCCCTCCCCTGTATAATTTTGAAACAGCCTAAAAGAAAACAACACCCACACATATCTCTGAAATGCATTTAGAGTTCAGAGTCACGTGATCTACAGCTCTTCTCCATGTATACCTGTGTAGCATAGGCTATATCAGTAGTCCAGGATACACCCCCTTCTGCAGTCCTATTAGCATTAGTTAGATGATGCATTAGAAGCTGTGGTTCCAGAGCCAATGAAAGGCAGCAACATTAGCAGTCACATGACTGCAACTTATGGAGCATTTTTTTGTCTATTTGTTGTATTTGAGTTTTTTGGTGGAGGTCTGGAGGTTTATTTTTTTTATGTTATTTTATGCAAAAACAGATACAACTGGAAAGTTTTCATCACTCCCTGCAACTCACAATCCTATGTCCTACCACTAGCTAGACTAGTGCCATGTTGTGTGGGAAGTTGTAAACTGCCTTATATTTTTGGCTGTGGAAGCATTACAGAAAACCTACAGGTATAATAAGACCACACATACATAGGGAGAGCATACACACTCCATGTAGATAGTGATCTGGGTGGAATATGGACCTAGAACACTGGTGCTGGAAGGAAGGTTTGCTAACTGTTCAGCTGCTGTACTTACTGTTTGAGTTTCCCAGTAGGTAAGACAGTTGCACCGCAGTGGCAGGATAGTGTACTGGTAGTGCCTGGATAGTGTACTGATGTAGGAGACCAGGATTTGAATTTTGGCTATTTTACCTATTTAGTAAGAAGTCCTTGGGCAAAACTTTCTAACACTGCAGGGTGGCCTCTTCTTGAGCAGCCTTAGTGGCTGCAGCTTTTGAATGCTTTGAGTCGGACAGGAGAAAATCGCAATACAAATGTTAGCATTATTATTATTAAAGAGACACTGAAGCGAAAAAAATATATGATATAATGAATTGGTTGTGTACTATGAATAATTCCTAGAAGATTAGCAGCAAAGAAAATATTCTCATACTTTTATTTTCAGGTATATAGTGTTTTTTCTAACATTGCATTATTCTATAATATGTGCAGATTACACAACACTCAGCATTCAAAATGATTCTTTCAGAGCAGTCTGTGAAGTAATGGCCTCTCCTCTAGCAGAGAAAAAGTAAACAGTTCACTTGCAGTTGAGATAATAAAAGTCAGATAAAAGCCCTCTCCACGACTAACTTAGTCGGAGAGCTTAATGGCTTGTTTTGCATAGAGATAACAACTGGAGTTTCTCAACTCTTCCTGTACTGGAAACAATTAGACTGATGTATCTGATCTTAATGTTTTATTTCTTAGCTGTACTACACATACAAATCATAATATCATCATTTTTTTTTCAGTGTCTCTTTAACTCTGCCATAACAATTGTATATAAGGAATTTACATGTAACAACATCATCCAGTCAGCTAAGAACTGCACCCAATAAAATGCAACAGGGAAAACAACTTTACTAATAGAGAATTACAATTCAGCCATATAGAGTATAACGAACCACAACTGGGACGTCTCGTATCTCTTCTTTGGTCTATTTGATGGCCATTTACTGAGGCATGCACAAGAATGTGTATGCTGCATATATTTTCTTTTGAAATGTTAGGCTTGTAATTTGTGTGTTTCTTTGTCAGAGTGCTTGTCATTTACTGTATCCTGCTTTTGTACCCAACGGTATTTGCCTCGGTTTGTTTCCTGCACCCCTTGTCAGTCAGTGTATATAGTTATTAGAGCACTTTAGAAATATATGACGATAACGGTAAATATAATGATCACCTCCAGTGGATAGCAAGTAGAGACAAATCCTTCCTCCAGGTGGCGTCATTTTCTTTCTCATTTTTTCAATTCGATCCAGTCATTTGTTTACATCACACTTCAGCTAAACAACTCTTCTATGTCAAAGAAAAGCTGTATGTGTGATTATTATTTAGTATTTATAGAGCACCAACATTTTCTGCAGTGCTGTACAGAGTATATTGTCTTGTCACATAACTGTGCCTTTAGAGGGGCTCACAATCTAATCCCTACCATACTCTTATGTCTTATATCGTGTAGTGTACAGTGGGTTGCAAAAGTATTCGGCCCCCTTGAAGTTTTCCACATTTTGTCACATTACTGCCACAAACATGATTCAATTTTATTGGAATTCCACATGAAAGACCAATACAAAGTGGTGTACATGTGAGAAGTGGAACGAAAATCATACATGATTCCAAACATTTTTTACAAATAAATAACTGCAAAGTGGTGTGTGCATAATTATTCGGCCCCCTTTGATCTGAGTGCAGTCAGTTGCCTATAGACATTGCCTGATGAGTGCTAATGACTAAATAGAGTGCACCTGTGTGTAATCTAATTTCAGTACAAATACAGCTGCTCTGTGAGGGCCTCAGAGGTTGTCTAAGAGAATATTGGGAGCAACAACACCGTGAAGTCCAAAGAACACACAAGACAGGTCCAAGACAGGTCAGGGATCAAGTTATTGAGAAATTTAAAGCAGGCTTAGGCTACAAAAAGATTTCCAAAGCCTTGAACATCCCACGGAGCACTGTTCAAGCGATCATTCAGAAATGGAAGGAGTATGGCACAACTGTAAACCTACCAAGACAAGGCCGTCCACCTAAACTCACAGGCCAAACAAGGATAGCGCTGATCAGAAATGCAGTCAAGAGGCCCATGGTGACTCTTGACGAGCTGCAGAGATCTACAGCTCAGGTGGGAGACTCTGTCCATAGGACAACTATTAGTCATGCACTGTACAAAGTTGGCCTTTATGGAAGAGTGGCAAGAAGAAAGGCATTGTTAACAGAAAGCATAAGAAGTCCCGTTTGCAGTTTGCCACAAGCCATGTGGGGGACACAGCAACCATGTGGAAGAAGGTGCTCTGGTCAGATGAGACCAAAATTGAACTTTTTGGCCAAAATGCAAAACGCTATGTGTGGCAGAAAACTTAACACTGCACATCACTCTGAACACACCATCCCCACTGTCAAATATGGTGGTGGCAGCATCATACACGGGGGTTGCATCTCTTCAGCAGGGACAGGGAAGCTGGTCAGAGTTGATGGGAAGATGGATGGAGCCAAATACAGGGCAAACTTGGAAGAAAACCTCTTGGAGACTGCAAAAGACTTGAGACTGGGGCGGAGGTTCACCTTCCAGCAGGACAATGACCCTAAACATTAAGCCAGGGCAACAATGGAATGGTTTAAAACAAAACATATCTATGTGTTAGAATGTATGTGTTGAAAAACGGCGCTGCTAATATCTGACAGTACAGTCCAACTCCCTTCTGAGGGCTGGTGCACACCAAAACCCGCTAGCAGATCCGCAAAATGCTAGCAGATTTTTAAACGCTTTTTTTTATTTTTATGAGGCGTTTTGCTAGCGTTTTGCGGATTGCTGCTGCGGTTTTCAGTATAGTAGATTTCATATATTGTTACAGTAAAGCTGTTACTGAACAGCTTCTGTAACAAAAACGCCTGCAAAACCACTCTGAACAGGCGTTTTTCAGAGCGGTTTGCGTTTTTCCTATACTTAACATTGAGGCAGAAACGCATCCGAAATCCAAAAAATGCCTCACCCAGGCATTTTTCGTTTCTGCAAAACGCCTGCCGCTCTGGTGTGCACCACCCCATTGAGATACATTGACCAAGCAGATCCGCAGCCGCAAGCGGATCTGAAAACGCCCAAAAAGCCGCTCGGTGTGCACCAGCCCTGAGAGGTGAGTTTAGCTGGAAAAGATATAGTTCTCCTGTTCTGTGTCTGCGCCTCTAAACGGGTATAGCCAAACCCTTCTTCAAATAGTTTTCAAATAATAGTCAGCGCTCCACTTCAAAATATCACACCCAGTAGGCACGGGGGAGAGCCCGTTAAACACTCTAAACGCCAGACTATCTTGCATGCTTGTGAGTAGTTTTTTATTCAATAAATCTGTTAACTTTTACGGAGTTACGCTATGGACTCTTTTCATTTATGAGGCACACTGAGGAAATACAGCATGCTAAGGATTAAGAGTGAGACAAGATCTTCAGCTTGAAGTACAACACATTGGATATCCGGCAGCAGATCGTTAAGGAATACATCAGAGCCTACTTTGACCAGTCTCACAGTGGTCAATTTGGACGGGTGAGTGCTGTCCCACAAGGGGCATCTTGACTTGTGATATTTTGAAGTGGAGCGCTGACTATTATTTGAAAACTATGTGTTAGAATGGCCCAGTCAAAGTCCAGATCTAAATCCAATCGAGAATCTGTGGCAAGATCTGAAAACTGCTGTTCACAAACGCTGTCCATCTAATCTGACTGAGCTGCAGCTGTTTTGCAAAGAAGAATGGGCAAGGATTTCAGTCTCTAGATGTGCAAAGCTGGTAGAGACATACCCTAAAAGACTGGCAGCTGTAATTGCAGCAAAAGGTGGTTCTACAAAGTATTGACTCAGGGGGCCCAATAATTACGCACACCCCACTTTGCAGTTATTTATTTGTAAAAAATGTTTTGAACGATGTATGATTTTTGATCCACTTCTCACATGTACACCACTTTGTATTGGTCTTCCACATGGAATTCCAATAAAATTGATTCATGTTTGTGGCAGTAATGTGACAAAATGTGGAAAACTTCAAGGGGGCCGAATACTTTGGCAACCCACTGTATGTATTGTAGTCTAGGGTCTGTAGTCTATTTAGGGGGAAGCCAATTAACTTATCTGTATGTTTTTGGCATGTGGGAGGAAACTCATGCAGACATGGGAAGAGCATACAAACTCCATCCAGATAGTGCCCTGGCTGGGATTTAAACGAGGACCCAGCGCTGCAGGGCAAGAGTGCTAACCACTACACTACCATGCTGCCCTGTGTGTGTGTGTGTATTTGTAAATTGTGTAAATTGACCCCTGTGTATTTATGTATGTGCATTTATATTTTTTACTATGAGGCCTCATGGTTTTAAAGTGAAATATGTGAATTTTGGCAAGTTCTGATCATCCTGAAACTTCATATACATGCTCAATTACTGTTTCCCTTAAAGTGTAACTGTCGGGCATAAAATAAAAAAATCAATTCGTTATTTTTATCTGGTAAACAAGTAATAAGGATGCTAATCGGGCAATCCAAAAGTTAACATCTCTATTACTTTTTTTTGTTTATAAATGATCATTCCCCAGTTTACCTGACTCTTATTTGGTACGTTGCCGCAAAAAAAAAAGTTGCAGGGCATGCTGGGTTGTCCTTTTTTGCTTCTGTACATTAGTTAAGTCTGAGGGGAAATAAAGAAGCAAAAAAAGACAACCCAGCATGCCCTGCAACTTCCTTTGTGCGGCAACGTACCAAATAAGTGTCAGGTAAAATGGGGAATGATCATTTATAAACAAGAATAGTAATAGAGATTTTAACTTTTGGATTGCCTGATTAGCATCCTTATTACTTGTTTACCAGATAAAAATAAAGAATTGATTTTTGATTTTATGCCCGACAGTTACACTTTAACGATCGGATTGCTTGTTAGGGTGACTTTTGGGGACTGAGCACTGTACAGATATGCTCTTATAGTTGGCTATAGCAGAGCTTCATTTTAAATCAATTATACATATATATTTTTTTAAATACTGTAGTTTTTGCTAAAGAAAAAGAATATACCTGTTGCATCATTCCCTATGTCTGCATCTTCTCAGTGACCTACAGATGCATGCTCACTCCCAGTCAGTGGGGACCTATTCTCCTTTAGCCACCTGGGCATAGAGAGGAAAGAGTGCCTGCCATGCTTCCTTGCTGACTGATAGCCTATCATAGCTGTTATGTGATTGTTTGCACTGTAATCTTACATATTCTCTAATGCAAGATCCAGATGGCTAAAGCTAGGTACACACACAATATTTCCAATGGCTGATTTATGGGCCAGAGAGATCTTTCAGAGTTGCCCATGGAGCTGGTCCTAAAAAAAATGACTGCTGGCTCCTGGATTCAGTTCCTGATACATACAGTGCTGCCTATAATTATTCAAACCCTGGAAATTTTAACTTAAAGTTACTTTTATTCAACCAGCAAGTAATTTTTTGATGGGAAATTACATAGGCGTCTCCCAAAAGATAATAAGACAATGTACAACAGGCATTATTGTGGGGAAAAAAAACAATTTCTCATCTTTTATTTACATTTGAGCAAAAAGTGTCCAGTCCAAAATTATTCATACCGTTCACAAACTGTCACAGTCTGTGGGAAAATCCAAAGTTCTGTACCATTCCAAATAGTCTAAGCTGTTCTAAAGCATCCTAATTACCCTGATTAATTGGGAACAGCTGTTTTAATCAACTCAACAGGTAAAAAACAGCAGCTTTCTGCAGCTGGCTTGTGGACTGTCATTGCTAAGATAAAGGAGCTCAGTGATGACCTGCGGCTGCACATTGTGGCTGCTCACAAGTCAGGAAAGGGCTACAAGGCCATTTCTAAATGTTTTCAAGTTCCAGTGGCTACAGTGCAAGGTATTATTAAAAAAACACAAGATGTTCCACACTGTGGGAAATTTCAGAGGACATGGTCGGAAGCCAAAAGTGACACCTGTGCTGGCCAGGAGGATAGTGAGAGAGGTGAAAAAGAATCCAAGGATCACCACCAAGGCCATCCTGGCGAATATGGGCTTTGCAGGTGGCAATGTCTCAAGGCAACAATCCAACGGACACTGCACACTGTTATAGTGGGGGTGGTGCTGCACTGATAAAAATCAAAACATGGTCGGTGGGATTTATCACACAAATATTATGCCCACATGAATACTTAATTTCTTCCTGCTGCTTCCTCAATATTGGGTGGGGGTACCCAAGCCCTACACGCCAAAAAGAAGTTTACACTGTACCCAATAACGGAGCACTGGATATAGAATATCAAAAAAATCTGCTAATTTTATTTTATTCAAGCCACGATGTAAATAAAAGTGTGTGTATATATATATATATACATACACACACACACACACGTAGTACACTCTCACACACCACATACACACTTGTGGGAGCTACCTGATGCCTTTTTTTTAAAAAAAATTGGTAACGATAATGACAAGTATTCAATAGACATATCAACAAGCTCCTGCTTGTATAAAAAAATATAATCATTATAGAATAATATTCTTACAATAAAAAATATATTGGTCTAGTAGCCTATTATTTGTCCAAAATGAGGATATAAAGTTGTGCAATCTCCACCACGGTAGAATCTGTCAATTAGGGGTACTGATAATATGCGCAATAAGTATGTGTACTAAAGTACCTCTCACATGAAGTTCCGGGATTCCTGCCGCCGTAGGTAGGTACTAATGTGCATGTGCACCCTGCACATATGATTGCTTCCAAGATTCCTGTCCCTGGACAGTAAATTAGTTCTGCCTGCCGTCCTCGGTCTAGCTGGATCTTCTGCGCACACCAGCCAGTCTGTGCGCACTGTTCTCCAATGGTTTCCGGAGTCCCCGCTGACGTCACTTCCTCCAAGCGCCTTCCTGCGTTCCTCTGAGTGGAGCGAGATACTTCCCTGTGTTCCCCCACTGGTATACTGGCGCCGGCTTGGATAGTAACCACTCTTACAGATTCCAACCACTTGGACCCCCACTGTGTAATACTAGGGTCTTCTGGGGCGCCCCTCCTAGTCTAGATCAACATGTTTCGACTAACCTACGGTCGTCTTCATCAGGATCAGTGGTTTGTTCCTGGTTGGTAGCCGTATTTATATGTCCATTCTGTCCCCTCCTACTTCCTACTGTAGAGGGGAACAAATTCAAAACATGTACTTATAGCAAACCCACAGATGTAAATGGTTATATATTGGCCACCAGCTGCCATCTACTCACATGGTTAACTAATGTACCAAAGGGACAATTTAGTTAAAAAGAAACTGGACAGATGATATTGAATATAAAATAGAAAGGGAGGAATTAAGTAAGACATTTATTGAAAAAGGATATCAGGAAGAACTTATAGAGAAAGCAAGAGAGAAAGTGACAGACTTGAACGTAAAGACCTCTTGAGTAAGAGGGTACGTGACAAAACCATAGACCACTGCTTGAAAGTTAACCTAAAATATTGTGCACAAGTGAATGCAGTGAAACAAATTATTTATAAACATTGGTCCATATTGAGGGAGGATCCACTCAGAGGAACGCAGGAAGGCGCTTGGAGGAAGTGACGTCAGCGGGGACTCCGGAAACCATCGAAGAACAGTGCGCACAGACTGGCTGGTGTGTGCGGAAGATCCAGCTAGACCGAGGACGGCGGGCAGAACTAATTTACTGTCCAGGGACAGGAATCTTGGAAGCAATTATATGTGCAGGGTGCACATGCACATTAGTACCTACCTACGGCGGCAGGAATCCCGGAACTTCATGTGAGAGGTACTTTAGTACACATACTTATTGCGCATATTATCAGTACCCCTAATCGGCAGATTCTACCGTGGCGGAGATTGATGTGTGTATATATATATATATATATATACTTTTATTTACATCGTGGCTTGCATAAAATTGAATTAGCTTTTTTTTTTCTTTATATTCTATAACCAGCGCTCCTTTATTGTATACAGTGGACACTGCACACTGCTGGGTTCCACAGATGCAGACCAAGGAGGAAGCCACTTCTCCAGATAAGGCACACAAAATCTTGATTGGCCTTTGCAAATACTCATCTTGACAAAGAAGAAGACTTCTGGTGGTCTGTGTTATGGTCAGATGAAACAAAAATTGAATTGTTTGGTCACAATGATGGTTCCTTCATTTGGCGTAAAAAAAGGAGAAGCCTTCAACCCAAAGAACAGCATCCCCACTGTCAAATATGGTGGCGGGAACCTAATGCTTTGGGGGTGTTTTTCAGCCAATGGACCAGAGAACCTAATCACAGCAAACAGCATCATGAAAAAAGAGCAACACATGAGGATTCTCAACGACAACATCAGGCAGTCTGCAGAGAAACTTGGCCTTTGGGCACTAGTGGACATTTCAGCATGACAATGACCCAAAAGACACAGCAAAAGTGGTGAAGAAATGGTTAGCAGACAACAACATTAACTTTTTGGAGTGGCCCAGCCAGAGTTCTGACTTGAATCCAGTTGGGAAGCATTTGATTGCTGTAATATACTTTTCTATTGATTATTAACCTTCCTGGCGGTAAGCCCGAGCTGAGCTCGGGCTATGCCGCGCAGGAAGATATCTCAGCCCCTGGTGGGGCGATTTTCTTCATTTAAAATGCTGTACGCGCAGCTAGCACTTTGCTAGCCGCGCATACAGCTTGATCGCCGCCGCTCTGCGGCGATCGCCCACACGCAGCGGCGCAAGAGGGCCCCCCCCGCCAGAGCCCTGCGCTGCCCGGACCAATGAGTTCCGGGCAGCGCAATGGGCTGGATCGGAGACATCTGACGTCAGGACGTCGGCTGACGTCCATGACGTCATTCCGATCGTCGCCATGGCGACAGGAGAAGCCAAACAGGGGAGCGCGTTATATACGCGTTCCCCTGTTTGCTATAGATGCCGGCGACGATCGCACTAGAGGGACACATGCGCCCTCTAGTGGTGTTTCATGTAGCTACCACTCTGGTAGCTTTACATGAAACAAAAAAAAGAAATAAAAAAAAAAAGGATTTTTGCCTATTTGGCAAAAACAATTAACCGCCAGGAGGGTTAAGATGGGTATGAATAATTTTGGACTGGACACTTTTTTCTCAAATGTAAATAAAAGATGAGTATTTTTTTCCACAAGAATGTCTCTTGTACATCGTCTTATTATCTTTTGGGAGACGCCTATGTCATTTCGCGTCAAAAAATTACTTGCTGGTTGAATGAAAGTAACTTTAAGTCAAAATTTGCCAGGGGTATGAAAAATTAATTGCAGCACTGTATATATTTTAACATGTAGAGAAACAACTAGCAGGCACTCTGGATAAAATTGACATCACTTTATTGGTTCCTGACACCAATCACATCTATGCCTGGACGGCAAACTTATGACAACTTCCAAAACAGGCTCCAACATCACATATCATCATAATATTAGCCTGAAGCAAAGCAAGGAAGCATGCGAGGAGCAGCAGAGTTAGCAGTGCAGGTATACGTGCGTGACCAATGTTGTGGTGGCAGATCGTGGACTAGGTAGAGGCGAGTGGTGCTGGGGTTCTTCCAGATTGGCTGCCCTTACAGCTGTTTCACTCATCCATGCTTATGGGCCTCAACAGAGGGGCTTTCCGCCATTACTGGTCCCCTATGGTAGCGTGGCCTGCGAGCCTCTCACCTATATATATATATATATATATATATATATATATATATATATATATGTATATATATTGCATTTTATTATTGTCATAGTGTGTCCATCTCCCCTCCCCTTAGATGGTAAGCCTTTGTCAGGGTCCTCCCTTCCTTATTGTATCCTACACGATTGTGTGCTTCTTTCCTATGACCGCCCTGTACTTGTGTTACTAGACCTACTTAACCAGGCCAAAATCACATGATCATGTATTTTGTACCCGGTTTGGCCTATATACTGTAACTTTGTCCTATGTTGTATACCCTTGTTACATTACATTTGTCATCCTTTGTATCGTATATAATTATTGCCCAGCGCTGCATTAAATGTTGGCGCTTTGTATATACAATAAATAATAATAATTGTACAGACAGACCTGCCTTAATTCTGCTTATAGCATTGATTAAACTGCACATCTTGAGGCAGGGAACACACTTGACTGTTTTCGTGCGCGTTTTCTGCACAGAAAAACTGAGAACTCATGTTAATCAATGGGCTAGTACACACTTAATATGTTGTTCACGTGCAGAAAAAAAACTGACATTCTGCATCCTGATTCTGCACATTTGGTCAGTTTTCTCTATCAGCTACATCAGCTGCTGTGAAAAAACGCGCACGTTTTCCTGCATAGAAACACACTTGGGGCTCGATTCACAAAGCGGTGCTAACCCAGTTAGAGACTTTAGGCATGATAACCATTGCACCACACTGGTGAAAAGCCAGTTTAGGTGTGATAAGTTTAGGCATGATAAGTTTAGGGGCCATATTCTATTGCTGAACTCGCCAGCGCTAAGCACTGGCGAGTTCTTAACTTAGGCGATGGGGGCATCGCCTAATCTAATTAAACTTTAGACCCCCCCAGGCGGAAAAGAACTCGCTTGGGCGATATAATCGCCCAGCGAGTTCTTAACACAGAATCCAATTACCCTTATCATGTCTCCGGGAAGCGATGCTTCCCGGCAGACATGAGCGTTAGCTTAGACCTGCAAAAAGCAGGTCTAAACTAGCTAACGCACGTCGTCGCCGCAGCATCTGGGGGTCTCCTTTAATAAGGAGACCCCCAGAGCTCCCCGTCGGGTCGCCGCACAGTTTAGAAGCCCCCGCGCAGCTCTGCCGGGCTCCCCTGTCATACGTACCGCCGCCGATCACCCGCCGCCTCTCGCCGCAAAATCCGTCACGTAATTACAGTGTATCTAACACTGTAATTACTGTGCGCATAGAAGGAGCCCGGGCAAAGCATCTTTGAATCTGCAGCCGGGCTCCCCATTGGTCTGCTGTCTGAACCAATAAAATGGCTCAGACAGCAGACCAATGGGGAGCCCGGCTGCAGATTCAAAGATGCTTTGCCCGGGCTCCTTCTATGCGCACAGTAATTACAGTGTTAGATACACTGTAATTACGTGACGGATTTTGCGGCGAGAGGCGGCGGGTGATCGGCGGCGGTACGTATGACAGGGGAGCCCGGCAGAGCTGCGCGGGGGCTTCTAAACTGTGCGGCGACCCGACGGGGAGCTCTGGGGGTCTCCTTATTAAAGGAGACCCCCAGATGCTGCGGCGGAAGATGTCGGCGATGTTCGGCGGGCGAGTGCGCATGTGTGGGGAGTGAGGCCGTGGTGCTGATGGACAGCACCACAGCGTAAACCTCACTCCCCATCGCTCGGTAAAAGGGAGCATCGCTCAGGCTTTCGCCTGAGTAATGCTCTCTAACGATCGGCCATCGCGCGAAGGATATGGGCAATAGGATTTGCCGGTAATCCTCGCGCGATGGCAAGGTGATAAGTAGCTCGCATCTGCAAGCTACTTATCACCTTGAATAGGATATGGCCCTAGGTGTGATAAGTTTAGGCATGATAAGTTTAGATAAGTTTAGATCGCTTGCAAAGTGCTGCACGCAAAGCAGCGCCATTAAACTTTATACGAAGTGCACCAGACTTTGCTAGCGTAAAACTTTTGATCAGCTGTGCACTGCGGTGCTAACCCAGTTGGCGCTTAAACTTATCATGCCTAAACTTATCACACCTAAACTTATCATGCCTAAACTTATCACACCTAAACTTATCACACCTAAACTTATCATGCCTAAACTGAGTTTAGGCATGATAAAGGGCTTTTCACCAGCGTGCTAACTGTTAGCACCGTTTTGTGAATCAGGCCCTTGGTGTGCAGAAAAAGTATGCAGGAAAACGCGTGCAGAAAACTGAAGTGTGTTCCCTGCCTCAAGGAAGTTTTTAACTGCGCATGTGATGTCACAAGGAACCAGGGCCTAATAAAAACATTAAGGGTAGGAACACACTAGGCAGAATCGCATATATACTTTCTACTATACGCTATTTAAAGACGCATAGGCGATTCTGCTTAGTGTGTTCATACCCTGAAGGCTCATACACACGTCATACTGAAGTCAACGACAGGTCCGTCGGCACCTCCCGCTGGGTGCGTTTTCAGCAGACCGTACAGCGTGTCGCTCAGAAACAGCCTTATCAGTCCACCGACAGACTGTACACACGCTGTACTGTCTGCTGAAAACCAGCGAGAGGTGCCGACGGACCCGTCGTTGGCTTCGGTATGACGTGTGTACGAGCCTTAAAGCTGCTGAACGACAAGTGTAGATCATGCAAGGAATCGGGGCCCTTGTGTGTAGTGGATGATGCCGCTACCGTTGGGGATCCTGGCCATATACTTTATATGTGACTTATTTAATCAAGGAGCTCCTACAGTGATAAAAATAAGCTCTTGTCCCGGCCAGCAAGTTTTTGGAATTGAGGGAGGAAATCCACAGAAGCATTTGAAGAACTTGCGTTTCCAAGAGCACTAGCCACTGACATATCTGTAACTGAATGACTGATGGATTTGTTTGGAGTTGCATTCTGTGTTTGATTTGCTACACACTGTATTTTGTTGTACTTATAAATGATGATTAGGAAGAAGGGAGGGTAAAAATAATATGTAGATAGGCATAGGCTTTAACTTTATGTAAATGTGGAGCTACCTATTATGTTTTCTAATGCCATATTAATATGCATATACCGCTTTAAAAATGCTTTCCTAAATGTATCTGAACTGAACAGTCGCTGGAAAGTGTACTGGTTAAGGGCTCTGCCTCTGATATAGGGGACCTGGGTTTGTCTTGGCTGTTCCTGTTCAGTAAGCCAGCGACTATTCAGTAAGGGGACCTTGAGCTATACTCCCTAACACTGCTACTGCCTATAGAGCGCGTCTGGTACTTAAAAGGACAACTGTAAGGATAGGGATATGGAGGCTTCCATATTTATTTTCTCTTAAACTACAAGTTACCTGGCAGCCCTGCTGGTCTATTTGGCTGCGGTAGTGTCTGAATAAGGGCTGGTTCAGACGGACGCTTGCAGAGCGTTTACAGCCAGCGTTCAGGGCTTGGTGTTAAACGCTCCCATTCAAGTGAATGGGAGCGTTTGTACCAAGCTTTCAAGCGCGTTTACACAAACGCAGCGTTTGGGTCCCGATTTTCCCTGGCGTTCAAGGAGCCCCTAACCGCGATGGCTAATGTCCCCCTAGGGGAAGAAAAAACGCGACCGCATCCAAACGCACACGAACGCTGCTGAACGCGACACCAGCAAACGCAACGCCTCCAAACGTCCGTCTGAACCAGCCCTAACACCAGAAACAAGCATGCAGCTAATCAAGTCAGATCTGACAATAATGCCAGAAACACAGATACATTTTCTTGCTATTGGGGGGGTGGAGAGACAACGGTACATCTATTAACAGAGCAGCTTGGAGCAGGAGGGGTAAGCTGGAGAACAATGCTGTCGGCCTGCGCTTGACTGAGACAATCCGGTCGAGAATCATTTAGCATGTGTACAAGGCTTTAAAGTAAACCTGTAGGGAAGAAAACTGCCCCCCCCCCCCCAGGGGGTACATGCCTTGGGAAGGAGAAGCCTCTGGATCCTAACGAGGCTTTCCCTGTCTCCCTCCGCCAGCATGACCCAGCTCTGGCAGCCCGAAGCACAAGCTGACAATAATATTTACTTTCCCCTGACGGCGCAGTAGCAGCTCTCCGCTTGGGCTGCAGAGGAAATAGCCGAGCCTGATCGGGTCTGCTGCACTGCCCAGGCGCAGATGTCCCACACCTGCACTGTAGAGCAGACCCAATCCGGCTCGGCTATTTCCCCAAGAGCCCGGAGGGAGAAGAGACTCTTCAGGGGTCCCAGGGCTGATTCCCCACTGGTGAGGAGGATGAGGGAAGCCTCTTTAGGATCCAGAAGCTTCCCCCTCTTGAGGTAAGTACCTCCTAGGGCCACATTTCTTTCCTTCAGGTACACTTTAAAGAGACTCAAGAGATGAGTCATCCTGCAGATTTTTACTTACCCGGGGTTTCCTCCAGCCCCATAAGCATGGATGTGTCCCTTGCCGTCCTCCCGCAGTCCTCCGTTCAGACGCAGTCATCTCCCGGTACGCGGCTCAGTCGGGCTCAGTCTGACTGAGTGACATCAGCCGGGGTCTTCTGTGCTTGCCAGAAGGTCCGCGCATGTGCAGAAGTTCCCCTGCTGACGTCACTGAGCCGCTTACTGGAGAAGATTGCGGCTTAACGGAGGCGCTAAGGAGGACGGTGAGGGACACATCCATGCTTATGGGGCTGGAGGAAGCCCCGGATAAGTAAAAAAACGCCAGTATGACTCAGCTCTGAGTCTCTTTAAGGGAGCAGAGTCTAGAAGAAAGTGTTATTTTTGGATGTGAAGTATATTTTTTTATGAGAACACAGTCCCCTGCCGAGTCACACCTATTGCTGCAGGAGACCAGTGTAAAATGTAAACACAATTCACAACCTTTTAGCAATCATTACTGTATTTCAGTATCATCCAAGGGAGAGTAGCAAGTTTGGTCACCTAATATCAGACAATTTGAAAAGTTCCAATTCATGTTTATGAGATCACTTATTTTCTTCTGTGCTTTCAGATATTTGGAGAGCCTTAGTAAGTTGATTGCCTTGTATTGTGCTTTTGTATTCTTCTGCATTTCAACAGGTTTTTTTTTTTCCCTTTTTGAATTGCTCCCACTGAGAATGTAACGTGAACACAAATGTGTCATAATGAGTCAGAAAAGCATCGTAAATGCTTTTTAAAATCGGTTCTTTTTTTTTTTCTAACCTAAAATCATGTTTGCTTCTGAGTAATGTTGTTGTTGTTCGAAATTTGGAACCCAAACACCCACAATCTGCACCATTTCAGCACCAAACAGCAGGACAGGGTGCGTTTCATTTAACTCCAAAGGCAGACATTGGCCCGTACAGGCCGTGCAACTGCACTGGGGCCCATGCAGCTGCACAACAGACACGGCCACATTATCCTTTTGGTTCATGTATGTGTCGGCACCCCTCCAGGTAGTTTTATTTCCTTCCCCATGTTGCTGTTTCTCATTATAACTATGTACTTTTTGAAGCACTGCAGAAAATGTCAGCACTATATAAATACACAATAATCATATGGTACGAAATAGATCTATAACTTTGGTAGGGATTAGATTGTAAGTTCCAGTGAGTACAGTCAGTAACATGACTAGGCACTCTGTTAAAAGCACTATAAAATATACCAGTGCCATATAGATACTGACTAATAATTTTTATGATAATGGAAAGGAAGGGTTCTTTGACCATTTATATTTTTATAAGTCTTCATCTTTTTTTTTAGGAACATGTGTGACACTTTTGCGTGAGGAGCAGTGATAATTGCTTGTTTCCCAGTCATGCATGAGAAGTGCTGAATAGGTAGAAATTATGCAGGGCTGTGGAGTCGGAGCAATTTTCGGTAAGTGGAGTCGGAGTCGGTGGTTTAAATAAACTGAGCACTCTGAGTCGCATGATTTGTGAACCAAATCCAAAGCTTTTGTAAAATTTAGACATCGACGTCGGAGTCAGAGCAATTTTGGGTACCCGGAGTCAGTGGTTTCATAAACTGAGGAATGGGATGATTTTTTTGTACCGACTCCACAGCCCTGAAACTATGAATACTTTGCAACCTAGGTTCATATACTTGTGGTATTGATAATGTTTGGATCCACCCATGCTCTGTTATAACCATACCCACTGGCATGGGGCCACCCTCATTTATTCTGGACTGGGGCCCACTGTTTGCTTTGTCTGCCTCTGACTCCGATACTTCCAGCAATGTTGGAGTTAAAGCACAACCGAAGTGAGAAGAATATGAAGGCTGCCACATTGATGTCCTTTTAAACAACACCAGTTACCTGGCGGCCCTGATTGTCTTTTTGTGGATTGGACTTCTGACTTATGTCTACACTCTATGGGCCTGATTCACAAAGCGGTGCTAACAGTTAGCACGCTGGTGAAAAGCCCTTTATCATGCCTAAACTCAGTTTAGGCATGATAAGTTTAGGTGTGATAAGTTTAGGTGTGATAAGTTTAGGCATGATAACTTTAGGCATGATAACTTTAGGCATGATAAGTTTAAGCGCCAACTGGGTTAGCACCGCAGTGCACAGCTGATCAAAAGTTTTGCGCCAGCAAAGTCTGGTGCACTTTGCATAAAGTTTAATGGTGCTGCTTTGTGTGCGGGACTTTGCAAGCGATCTAAACTTATCTAAACTTATCATGCCCAAACTTATCACACCTAAACTTATCACACCTAAACTTATCACGCCTAAACTGGCTTTTCACCAGCGTGGTGCAATGGTTATCATGCCTAAAGTCTCTAACTGGGTTAGCACTGCTTTGTGAATCGAGCCCTATATCCGCAACCTAGAAGATTTGT
Source organism: Hyperolius riggenbachi (assembly GCF_040937935.1). Lineage (NCBI taxonomy): Eukaryota > Metazoa > Chordata > Amphibia > Anura > Hyperoliidae > Hyperolius > Hyperolius riggenbachi. Next base: position 92,600,289 of record NC_090652.1, on the reverse strand, counting down.
GACTTAAAGAATAGAGAGTGAAATTGTTCCTTTAACACCCCGTGTTTTTTTTTATTAGACTTTTGTATATTGTGCAGTATTGTGGGGTGGAACTGTACTATTTGAATGTTTAGCTAGGCTGTTTTAAAACAACACTAGTTGCATGTCAGCCCTGCTGATCTATATGGCTGCATTAGTGTCTGAATAACACCAGAAACAAGCATGTGGCTTATGTTGTCAGATCTAACAGTAATGTCAGAAACACCTGACACTCCTGTGAAAAGGGGTCTAAAAATGCCCAGAATGGTGCAGTTTTAGTACAGGGTTGTTTTTGTTTTGTTTTTTTCCAGTCGGGTCAAGCAGTAACTGAAGTAGCGTTAGACTATTGGTATGTTACCTGCAGGAGATATGAGGGGAATGTAGCTTAAATCAAACTGATTTCCAGGGATCCTAACTTCTGATTTGGAGCTTTTCTGCCTATTTCTGTCATTTACAAGTAAGTGAGAGCAGTAACAATGCAATATGAACAGACAGGAAGCGGGCACCATCCAATGCCAAGCGTGGTTTATTTGGACAATCCAGCTAACTTTTTTCAGAAAGTTGTGCAGTACAGACCGAAATTACTGAGCCATATTCACGGGAGTGGAGAGGGGTTGTGGGCACTGGTTTGACTTGCAATGGCCGTTTTGCGTCTCTCAGGATGTTTGGTCACGTGTGATCAGAGCTGAGATCGTTTTCAATCTTTCTTAGGCCTCTTGCACACTGCATACATTTCCGATTCCGATTCCGCTTTTTAATCTGTTTTTACATCCGATTCAGATTTTTAATCTTTACTGCATGCTGCGTTTTTTGATCCGTTTTTCTGTTGAATGTATTCAGGGAAAATCGGAATTGAAAATCGGAAACGGAAAACGGATTTGCAGTGTGCAGGGAGCCTTATATGCATTTTACTTCATGTGAGTGTCGCACTAGCCACTCCTTTTTGTTGTGGTTTGAAGAGCAGTAACAATTTTATTTTATTTATTTAAGTATTTATATAGAGTATATTGTCTTGTCACTAACTGTCCCTCAGAGGGGCTCACAATCTAATCCCTACCATAGTCATATGTCTGTGTATGTGTCATGTAGTGCATGTCTAGGGCCAATTTAGAGGGAAGCCAATTAACTTATATGTATGTTTTTGGGATGTGGAAGGAAACCAGAGTGCCCGGGGGATACCCACACAGACACGGGAGGAACATGCAAACTCCTTGCAGATGTTGCCTTGGCTGGGATCTAAACCGGGGACCCATCGCTGCAAGGCGAGAGCACTAACCACTGTGCCACCATGCTGCCCAAACGCACTATTGTTTGTGGACAGAGGAAAGAGGTTCCAACACCTATATTCATCTGTAGTGAGTGGGTTAATGGAAGGCAAGTGTAGGGTTGGTCATATAAAAAAGTACTTGGATCCACCCTGTGGTAGCTACACAGTGTTTGTTTACAACAATTATGTAAATACAAAAAGCCTGATTGGCAGAGACTTCTGTTTCGGGGGACCAGTGGTCTGGTGTGCAGCTGGATGTCCATGTCTAATAAACGTGGTTCCAGTACCAGATTTGAGGGGTGCTGACTCAATAAAGGGTTCATTTTGCTATTACTGTAGTATGTGTCTCATGGTACAGCATGAGCCTTAAATAGTGTCCCTGCAATACAGTCTCATTTTCTGTAAATCTACTTTAATTTTACAGCTTGGTTTTGAAGGATGAAGATAACAGAGCGGAATGGCGACCTTTGAGGGTGTCACAATTTATAAGATGTATTTCTTTCACTGAAAGCCTGGCTGGATTGCAAGTGTCAGCAGATGAAATTCATAATGTATAATTCTTATTGAAGTCAGGGGCTAAAGAGCTGGTCAGAATTTATCTGCCTGAAAAGAGATTAATGGGCTTAACACAGCAGTTGCATAAAGAAACCACCCACAGTTGGCTGATACAATGCAGCAAACCTGTGACTTGTAAAAAGAGAAGTTAGATACTTACCTCAGTAGATGGAAGCCTCTGTATCCTCCAGAGCAGGGGTGAGGAACCTTTTGGGCTGAGAGAGCCATAAACGCCACATGTTTTACAATGTATTTCCGTGAGAGCCATACAATGTATTTCAAACTGGGACAGTGCGCATGCGCAGCAGAGCACTCATGTCCCTGTTGCCATGGTGATGTGTATACAGCTGATCCACTGGGCAGCAGAAGAGTCAGACATGTCTTCAGCTTCTCTTGGGTTTCAGCAGTATCAGCAATTTCAAGTTACAGGCAGCCTATTGGGCCAATCAAAGTGCGGGGCTCTCATCCTACAAAGTCACTGGACCTAACAGGGTTTCAGAGTGGGACAATTGGATCAGCTGTTCGTTTGGGGGGGGGGGGGAGTGCGAGTAAGTTAGCAGTGCACACTACAGCAGTAGCATGCATACTTTGAAAATTTTACTTGCCCTGCCACACTAAGCTGTGCTGCTTGAGCAGTGTAGCTTAGTGAATCAACCCCTACTGATTTGTCTGTGAGCCAGGTGTAGCCATCAAAAGAGCCACATCTGGCTCCCGTCCCATAGATAGCTAGAGGTTTCTCTGATCCTACTCTAGTCCACCGCTTTTTGCCAAGACCTCTTCTTCTTCACAGCCGCTCTCCTGTCAATGAATGAGTGTGGCCACACTGCGCAGGCACACGGATGACACGTGGAAAAATATACATGCACAAGGGGCTCTGTACCACTGCACAGGTGCCGGCTATCCGTGTGCCTGCACAGAGCGACCATGCAAGCCTTTTCGACAAGTCTTTGCTGAATAGGTTCAGGGGGTTCCAGTGCTGGAACGGCGAGTTCAAGGGGGAAAAGGGAAGTCTCTGGATTAGACAACTGTCTGGCATAAATAAATAGATAATTATTTTATTGGTACCCCATTAGATGCAACGCGTTTCGCAGGTCAAAGCCAGCTTCATTAGGCAATAGATAGGGGACAAAACAGTAGCTGTCAAACAACACGTGTAGCGCCTCTGTCAGAGACGCTACACGTGTTGTTTGACAACTACTGTTTTGTCCCCTATCTATTGCCTGATGAAGCTGGCTTTGACCTGCGAAACGCGTTGCATCTAATGGGGTACCAATAAAATAATTATCTATTTATTTATGTCAGACAGTTGTCTAGTCTGCTTTTTGGAGTTAAGTCCACCGCTGCCTCCCAGCATATTTTAAAATTTTTAACAAATGTTTTTATCCTGCTGGCGCCTCTGTTTACCTACAAGTTCATAAGTGTCCACCCTTGGTGGAAGGGGGACTCACCCCTATCTTTCTTCCTTTCTACAGAGAGCGACATTTTAGCCTGAGTTAGGACAGGCCTAATCTACTCACCTGCATTTACAGTGGTTACCTTAGCGGTGACCCGTGTTTGTGAGTATAATTTTCTCACTTTTTCATTGTACCAACTTACCCTCCGCATACTACACTATATTGGGCTCTCGGTGTCTCTGTTGTTTCTTCTCCAATACGGTGGTGAACCTGGAAGGAGGGAGCATCTGAGAGTGCAGGCACGAAGGGGGAGGAATGGCAACACAACATTTTGGTGTAGTCTTTGAAAAACTGACTGTCCTGTTACTGTCATCTTCCTACATGACATGAGAAATTAGCTGCACGCAGCAGCATCCCTTGCTACTCCTTTTCCACATCTGTACTAACAGTAGGGCAAGTTCAGCATTGCCCTGCAGTTGGCTGATGGTGTAATGGTTAAGGGCTCTGCCTCTGACACAGGAGACCAGGGTTCGAATCTCGGCTCTGCCTGTTCAGTAAGCCAGCACTAATTCAGTAGGGGGACCTTTGGCAAGTCTCCCTTACACTGCTACTGCCAATAGAGCGCGCCCTAGTGGCTGCTGCTCTGCTCTGGCGCTTTGAGTCCGCAAGGAGAAAAGCGCAATATAAATGTTATTTGTCTTGTCTATTTGTCTGTATCTCTTCCCGCCCCCCCTGCACCTGTTTTTTTTTGTAGCAAGTGTGGTGTGCATCCTCCTTCCCTTGTCAGAAGTAAGCCCCTCCTCTCTACTAGGACAGTAGTGCCATGGTCTATCAGCTGTCCTTGCTTCCCATACACTAACACTCGATTGGTAGGGCATTAATAAATCCTGAAATGATATTGGAAAAAATGTCTATATTACCTCACTAGAGATTTAGATTCACATTCAGTCACTGTTTGTGCAGTGTGCATCCTTGGAGATCAACAAGTGAAAGAAGGCGAAGCCACACTTGCTACCATCCAGTACTGTCCTGGGAGACGGGAGATGATGCCAGTACTGCCAGCAGCAATACAATGAGTTAACAGATGGAAGAATTATTCCACATCTTGTAGTCTTTATCAGACATCGAATAATGATGCCGCCTTGCTAGATCTGATTGTGCTCTTCAGCGTTTTGTCCTCTGCGGTAAAATTATCCAGCCGGCTCCCTCATTTTGTCTTAGGAAAGTTTTGATGGTGAAGTGGGTCGGGGGACCCTTTAATACATTATAGATAACTGGATCTGTAACTTCCCTCTCCGTCTAAGATGCTTGTCAGAGATGGAAACAAAATCCTTCAATCTGGCTCACAAGAGCTTTTCTGGAACATTAAATGCTGTTGGGATTATACAGTAAAAAGACAACCTTTTGAATACAAAACAGTATTTCTCATTGAATGAGGCAGCGAAGAGCAGAAATATGACGGAAGAGGTTTCAGTGGAAGGAAAAAAAAACCTCATTATGCCGTTTTTAAGGCTGAAAAACATTTGCAGCCTTGGAAATCTGCTATAGCTTATTGTGAAGTGTTTCACCAATGGCAGGATGTGCTAGAAGAGTTCCATGAACTGTCATTCGATTTAATAGGAACAACATTTGGAAGTTATGACTGTTACAGCAGTCCTGAAGTCATACAAAATGAAAAAGTTAGATACTTACCTCAGTACAGTAGTGTGAAGTAGAAGCGGACTGCATGCATGAGGAAATGTAACCAAAATAACTTAATGAATAAAATTCCTTATTCTTTTACAAATTATGTTGTCACGGTTTGCCCATTGACCACTCTCCCTGATTTACATTCTGAAATGTATCATATCTTTACTACTGGTAAGCAGGGCTGTGGCGATGGAGTTGAGGAGTCGGAGAAATTTTGGGTACCTGGAGTCAGAGTTGGTGATCTCAGTAAACTGAGGAGTCGGATGATTTTTGCACAGATTCCACAGTCTTGATAAGAATTAGTTTAAAGAGTCGGAGCAATTTTGGGTACCTGGAGTCGGATTTGGAGTCGGTGGTTTCATTAAGTTGGATGATTTTCGTACTGAATCCACAGCCCTGCTGGCAAGTGATGACTGCAGAATGCTCGGTTATTGAACATTCCAAAGCCAGTACAGAAACATGGCTGGTCTCCCAGAATGCCCGGGGGGGGGGGGGGGATTAATTCTGCATAATAAACAGCCCAGGACTAGCCTCAGTAGGAGGGGCGGAGCTACATACCAGTATACAGCAATATATAGTTATAGGAAGAGTTTCTGATGATGAAACCAGGATATATAAGCTAAAAGTGAGTATCCTGAATAATTTACTGCATTCTATATATACAGTATGTTGTTACACTTCCTCTTTCACTCTGAGCATTTGCACATTTTCTTCAGATTCTGCCTTTAGTCTGCCTAGGAGATATATTGATGGGCAGATTGCTTGCCTCAGTGACCGACATATCTGCTGATAACAGGGTCAATTTAAAACAGTGCAACACAATCAAAACTAAAGGCATCAATGTATACATTCCACTAACAGCATATTTGCTACAGCCATGCCGCTTTATAAAATGTGGCTATTAAATCCCTGAATTTCATGTGTAAAATCGCGGTCACACAACTTGTATTCCTGTTTAGCAGTTTTGGGCTTGGTGCACACCATGCTGGACATTGGCATGCATGGTGGCGTAGTGGTTAGCTTTCTCGCCTTGCAGCGCTGAGTCCCTGGTTCGAATCCCAGCCAGGGCACTATCTGCAAAGAGTTTGTATGTTCTCTCCGTGTCTGTGCGGGTTTCCTCCGGGCACTCCGGTTTCCTCCCACATTCCAAAAACATACGGATAAGTTAATTGGCTCCTCCTAAAATTGGCCCTAGACTACAGTACTTACACTATTATTATAATTATTTAGTATTTATATAGCGCCGACATATTACGCAGCGCTGTACAGTGTATATATATATTGTCTTGTCACTATCTGTCCCTCAAAGGAGCTCACAATCTAATCCCTACCATTGCCATATGTCTATATTATGCAGTGTAAGTACTGTAGTCTAGGGCCAATTTTTAGGGGGAGCCAATTAACTTATCTGTATGTTTTTGGAATGCGGGAGGAAACCGGAGTGCCCAGAGGAAACCCACACAGACACGGAGAGAACATACAAACTCTTTGCAGATAGTGCCCTGGCTGGGATTCGAACCAGGGACCCAGCGCTGCAAGGCGAGAGAGCTAACCACTACGCCACCGTGCTACACTACATAATATAGACATATGGCAATGGTAGGGATTAGATTGTGAGGGATAGTTAGTGACAAGACAATATATATATATATATATATATATATATATATATATATATATATATATACACTGTACAGCGCTGCGTAATATGTCAGCGCTATATAAATAATAATAATGTTATCCATGTAATACAGTTACGCTGCTCCACTCTGAAGGACTATTCCAGTGTGCACTGCACTTGGAAACGGATGCATGCTATGGTATTCTAAGGCATACATTACAATGATTTTAATCTCCTAAAAAAAGTTGTCGAGGTTGTGATTTTGTGATGTGAAAACACAACAGAAGAACCAGGACATGGTGGAGATGGATGTGTGTGAATATGTCAGGGCCCTGTTGATTCTGGCACCTGTGGTAGATGTGGGATATCCCAGGTCATGAAGTCTAAGTAACCACAGGTCTTCACCAGAGCACACCTGGGATGCACTAAGCAAGGGATGATGGGTAGTCACCTCTTGTGGGTGGCAGGCTACTTTGCTGCCTGGTGTCCACCAGGTCCTGACCCCTGGGATCATTTTACTGGTGACAGAAAGAAAAGGAATTTATAGCTGGCTTGCAATTGACATGGAAATATAATTCTTAATAAAGTTAATTTGACTGCACATATAGCATTTTTTTTTAGCAGGAGTGGCATTTCATCTTTAAGCCATCTTGTAAGGTGATCTAAAATAAACAGATGATAGGGCTGAATACTTTGCAGCCTTAGTAAGTCAACAGTGTTGCTGCTGTCTAGCCCTGGCAGGTTAGATGACACATCAACTGTGCGGTCACCTCTCTTGCTCCTCCCCCCCCCCCCCCCCATTCCATGTGACTGCTGTGTGGCTCATGCATTGGTGTAAAAGACATTCTATTGTGCAGCTGGGGAGGTAGGTATGGGAGAATGTTACAGGTGAAGCGAGGTCTGACATGGAGGGGGGAAGCATATTTAGGGGAGTAGATGGTATGGAAGTCCAGCTGAATTTTGGGTGTCATTTCTGACAGCCTATTATACAGCTATACTACCAGTTAATTATGGAATGATCCACTGTAGGATCCTAACTTGCTATCACAGCAGTTACCAACAACCCTCCCTATGTACTAATATGCTAAGATGAGGATTTGCGGGATGCAACTACCTAAAAGCAGCCAATTGTTACAAAATTCAGATTCAATTCACAGGGTAACGTGCATGTTCTAAATCAGGCATGGGCAAACTCGGCCCTCCAGCTGTTACGGAACTACAAGTCCCACAATGCATTTGCCTTTATGAGTCATGACTGTGGCTGTCAGACTCCTGCAATGCATTGTGGGACTAGTAGTTCCGTAACATCTGGAGAGCCGAGTTTGCCCATGCCTGTTCTACATGATCTCCAGCCTGGAGAATATTAGTAGCTTAAGCCTGTATTCTGTCAGAACTATACCGGGTTCTGAATTAATTATTTTTTCAGAGAAAACAAGGCAAGCTTATCATGAGATGGGAGACAGGGCAGTTCAACCTGAACATAACTCTCTCACTTGCACTGCATTAACAGATATCATGGCTTTGGCCAGAAGAAGGTCATGTGACAGGAAACAGCAAGCACAGGGATCTACTTTTACTTTTACTCTACTTTTAAGAGAACACAAACTGTTTTGATTTTATTGTGATACCATTTATTGGCAAACTTTTGTAATCTAAAAGCACTTTTTTTTGTAATACCTGCTAATTTACTGGTGGTTGGAGGCCTGTGGAAACTGTAGACGTTACTTGATGTGTAAAATGCCTTGAATTGTACCAGAAGGACTATAGAGAGCAATGATTCATTTAACTTTTCAACTGAGTTTTCTTACAGGTGTTCTTTCATTATATGTACAAAAGCACCTAGCATGTGAAAAAGTACTAAACAAATTGTAATAAAACTCATAGCAAAGCGACAAATTATTTTTTGTCTATTACAGACACAATAATCCGTACAGCAACAATAGTCCGTACAGCACTCACTCCTCAACAGTCCTAGTATATATTAGAGTTAGATCGTTCCACTGTCTTTTCAGCAACACCAATCAAATTTTTGATATATTAAATACTCTCACCAACGTTTAGTGGCTGATTAAATTACAGATCAGCAGAACACACTTTGCAGGTGAGTATCGCTCCAGCAGTATCCCTTGTTCCTATATGTCACTCGGAAAGAAAACAGATGGAAAAAATATAGCGTAATCCGGTTTAGGGTATGTTCCCTTCACCAACACCTCCTTGTGCAGCTTTCTGCGTGACCTCAAACAATAGATAGGATGCAGGCTCACCAGATGAAATGACTGATTAAACCACAGATGAACATAAAACGCTTGATTTTTTTAATTGGCTTGCATCATCCAGGCTTTCCTTCAGATAACCTTTAAAGGAAACAGGGGAAATGCAACATAGCGTGATCCAGTATCGATATTGCACATCACTTCCTCCAAAGTGCAAAAGTTTGTACACCACTATGAGAAAATGTGCACACCTCCATGCACCCCACTGGCAATAGTGAGTAATCACTTCTACAGCACTCCCCAGCAACAAATAGTAAAAGTGCAGGCTCACCGCAATATTTTGCTGACCAAAACAGGACCAGCATACAGCACTTTAGTATAGCAACCAGCTCCACGCTCTTCAGCTGTCAACAGTTTCTAAAAAAAACTCAGTAATGGGTTGCCTCTTTCAGCGGATTCTTCCACAGCCCTGATTCTGACTTGTCTGTAGACGTGTTTTCTTTTATTTAACTGACACTAAATGAGGATTATACATATAACAGATAGACATCACATCCTACCCTCTCAGCCCTTACTCATTATCCCCCCCCCATACACACCTCCTCACTCACCCTCCCACCGATCACAGGCCCTTATCGATAGGTGTGATACTATAACCTAGGAAAAAACTTAGAAGAAAGAGTGAATTGAATAATCCATCCCTACAACCCCCCAGCACAGATACACACACTTTTTTTTTTCTCCATTCAAATGTTATATGCATTTTATGTATAAACTATGCTTATGCATACTGATTAGAAGGCATAAGCTGTATATCTTTGAAGACACAGTTAATGTTTATGGCATCATGACAAATAGGCTACAGAAAGTGTTGGATAATTTGGTGGGAAATATAAGCATGTATACATTAGTGAGGGATGCATTCAGTGCTGTATGCACAGCAGAGCAAGGTTCGAATCTTGGCTCTACGTGTTCCTGTTCAGTAGCCAGCACTTTTTCAGTAAGGAGACCTTGCTACTGCCTACTGAGCATGCCCTAGTGGCTCCAGCTCTAGCGTTTTGAGACTGCCAGGAGAAAATGTTCTGTGTTTTGTCTTGTCATTTTCATTATTGTGATAGTAATTGTTTTTAACCACATTATTGATCTCAGGAGGCAGGAAATAATCTTGTAATACTAAAGGTTTTACTTCACTATACCCTTTGAATTATTGGCTGTAGGGAAGTAAGTGCCATATTCACCACCCATTACTATCTGCTTTTAAACTCTTTTTAAGTGTTTAATTTTCGTGAGCACCTCCTCAACAGAGTTCTAGTTCTCCCCTCCACAGACGATTATAGCAAATCGTGCGTCCATTTTCATGAGCTCCTATCAAGACAAAGTAGGGTGCTTTTACTGGCTGTTGATATAAAAATGCACTTAACCATTCTTTATTGAGCACATTACTGAATTAAAAAGTGATACTTGTTTTATATTTGCCATGAGCATCTGATGAGAGATGGATGGTAAATTGCCACTACTGAAAAACAATAACATTTCCAGGAACAATCCACAGAAATTAGGATTTTCCTTGCAAATAAAACTCAATAAGCGGCTAGACATTATTCCTGGAATCTTATTTTTCAGCCACTTTGCATTGTGAATGCACTTAGTGTGTCCTTAGTCTTGATGTTGCCGGTTTAGCAGCTGCAGTCTGTGCTCTCAGTTCATTTCTCACTAATCCTGGGCTATTTTAGCTGCAGTGAAGCTGTGCCCAGGGTGAGGGAATAATAGACAGGCCACTCTCTCTTTCTGAATGCTTGAATCTCCAGAGCTCCCTGTTTTTCCCCTTTCACCTAATAGCTGCCCTTTTAGGCAGATTGCTTTGCGAGATGCTCATCACTGCATGTTGTGCTTACAGGTTGTAGAGAAAATAGCACGTTTACAGCGCTATGACCTGTTTTTGCCAAGGAGGGGTGACACACTTTGAAGTAATAGTTTATCTCAGAAGCAGTTATAAATTCTCATCGGATGTATGTAATTCAGCATTCACAAGTACATATGTAAAATATTCTGGTGATTTTTCACACATTGCTTATCTAGTAGGAAAGTATTTCCAACGCGCACATGATTTTCTTTTCTTTAGAACTCCCGTTATTAGCAGACATTAAAGTAAACCTGTGAGGTTTGGGGTGGAATTGGATACTTACCTCGGGTAGGCGAAGCCCCCAGATCCCCCAGAGGCTAACTCAGTGTTCCTCTACCAAGTCATTTGGCTGCAAAGACCCCCGGAGCGTAGCCACATATCGCCTGCACATTAGCACAGACTTGCTTCATGGGTCCATGCTACTGGGCAGGCGACACAAGCTGGCGCAGTAGCAGGGACTCAGCCGGGCTTGGCATTTTTCCCTCTACTGTGCATGTGCGACCCATCGACAAGGGTCAACAAGTGGTTTTGCAGCTGTTCTCCACTGCAAACGGCAAGGACAAGCAGGACAGGAGAAGCCCCTGGATCATCTAGAGCATGCATGTGAAACTCCGGCCCACGGGCCAAATCTGGCCCTCAGAGCCATTAAATTTGGCCCTCAAGTGGTTTACCCATTTTGCATTATGTTTGGCCCACTCTAGACCACCAGGAAAGCTATACTTTAGGTGAATCCCTAGAAAACCAGGATAGCATATGGGGGAGGTAGGGGGATGCACTAAACACTAAGGAACTGTATAGGGGAGGGTGGGGCCTCTAGACACCAGGGAACTGTATAGGGGTTGGAGGGGGCCATTAGACACCTGGGAACTTTATAATGGTGGATGGGGGCGAGTAGACATTGAGTTTGGCCCGGGACTAGGTCCCAGTGTACAATTTCGGCCCACTTTGTATTTGAGTTTGACACCCCTGATCTTCTTTCTATTGAGGAAAGTACCCAAAGTGGGCACATTTTCCCCAACAGGTTTTGTTTACAGGACCACAAAAATTACAAATTTAAAATACAGTATAACAATTTGGTGTGCAACAGGCCATAGGATTTCATTAACCAATGCTGGGCTATTTCTAGGACAATTTCTGATATAGTGAACCACGAGTTTACTATAACAAGATTATACTGTACATAAGATGTACATTTGTCACAGGGTAAAGTGCACTATAAATTACCTTTTCCTATGTTGCTGTCACTTCCTATGTTGCTGTCACTTTTCCTATGTTGCTGTCACTAACAGATTTTGGACTGAGAATTTCTTCATGGGGTAGTCTCAGTATTTCCCTGAAAAGTATCTATAGATAGTTTCCAGCTGGCCTACCTTCTTTCTACACACTTCACCGGCAGTTGGACTGAGTTGCTAGTGTTCAGCAAGTGCTTTTGAAAATAAAGAAAACCCTGAGGCTGGTTTCACATTGCATATTGGCGTTAGCCCGCCGCACCGCCCCACCCCCAAAAAAAGATCTTCAGGGAATACCGCGTTAGTACACAGTATTCCCTGTCTGGCATTCGGCCAAGCAGGAAGTGACACACCCTTGCGGTCACTTCCTGCTTCGGCTATGCGGAAGTGCACAAAAGCGTACTGTAAAAATACGCTTCCGTGCATGCGTGCCGCGACGTCACTACGCCAATGTGTTTAAGGAACCCTGCGTCGCCATAGACTAACATGACTTCTGGGCTGACACAGATCGCCGCAGAAGCCATGTGGTAATGGAGGTATGCGCTAGCGTTAAATCGGGCACTTTCGGCACAGCGTACTGCAACATGGGAAGCATGAACTTCCCCATACACTTTTAATAGGCTGTGGTAGCAGTGTGGCAATTTGCCACACTGTGCCAGTGTGAAAGGGCCCTGAGAATCCCAAATGAGGAGGTCGACTAGTGCAAAATCTGAAGACTGCCCTGGTTGCCTGTTGTTTACAAATGGTTTCCCATCCCAAAGTTTATACACCACTTACAGCAGTTGTGGCTGCTGCCGGCTTTCCCCAACACTTTTTCTACAATCCAAACTTGCTAGGCCAAAACTCGATTGCATTTTTGAAGCAGCAACAGGACAGCAGTACACATGTGCACGTTTTCCTATTCGCCATTGGCAAGAACGGACAGCCTGCCCTCGCATTCATCACATAAATGTGCAGCAGCCCTGCAGTGTGGTGACCGACTATGGCACTGTGCATGCCCACGGCAAATAGAATGATGAATAGCAATAATACTACCACTTTGCTCCACTTGATCTCCAGCAGAACTCAGATAAAATAGATGCCCCAGGTAACACTGTACCGCTCAAACAAAGATAAAATAACCATCATTTCACGCAAGGCTTCTATACTGCCAGTTTGACAAAGATGTACTGCTATGCCTGATCATGCTTATGACCAACAAATTGTCTGAAAATGATGGGATTGATTTTGCTGGAAATATCAACCAGTGCAGTGCTATCGTATTGCTAGCAGCACAACCCTACAACCTACTGAAAATAGCAGCAAGGAGAAAAATGGAGTTCAGTAAATATGTAGTGTAGGGCTGAACTTGTCTATTAGTGTTCAGTTTCATTGGGCTTTATAGCAAACTTTTGGATGATGGTTATTGTGTAGGAAGACCTTCACTATAACAGATTCACTGCTATTTGTTTGCTCTCTTAACCACTTGACAACTGAGGCATTTTCCCCTTTGTGGACCAGAGCAATTTTCACCTGTCAGCGCTCCTCCCTTTCTTTTGCCAATAACTTAATCACTACTAATCACAGTGTAATGATCTAGATCTTGTTTTTCTTGCCACCAATTAGGCTTTCTTTGGGAGTTACAGTATGCCAAGAGTTATTTTATCCTAAATGCATTTTAACATGAATAATAAGAAAAAAAAATGAAAAAATGCATTATTTTTCAGTTTTTGACCATTATAGTGTTAAAATAAAAGCCACACATTTTATTTGCCCTTTTGTCCCGGTTATTGCAACGTTTAAAAAATTTCCCTAGTACAATGTATGGCGTCAATATTTCATTTGGAAATAAAGGTGCATTTTTTCAGTTTTGCGTCCATCACTAATTACAAGCCCATAAATTAAAAATGAATAGTAATATACTGCCTTGACATAAATTTTGAAAAAGTTCAGTCCCTAAGGTAACTTACTTATATATTTTTTTTTTATGTAAATTTTTTTCCCCCTTTTATAAATTAAAGAGAACCCGAGGTGGGAATCTTAGAGTTAAATCTATACACAGAGGCTGGGTCTGGCTATAGTGCCCAGCCTCTGTTGCTAGTTGAATATTCCCTAAATCCCCCCTGCTCTCTGCACAAGCCCATAAATTACAGCCGCGCTGGCGACACTGAGCGTGTCGCAGCAGGCTCTGTTTACCATTCTAGTGCCACTCATGCCGCTCCCCCGCCTCCTGCAGAGCGCCGATCCCCGCCCACGTCTCTTCCCTCGCCGCTGATTAGAGAGAAGGGACTCGGGCAGGGAACTGCGTTCTGCAGGAGGCGGGGGAGCAGCGTGAGTGACACTAGAAAAGTAAACAGAGCCAGACAGCGCGGCTGTAATTTATGGGCTCGTGCAGAGCACAGGGGGGATTTAGGGAATATTCAACTAGCAACAGAGGCTGGGCACTATAGCCAGACCCAGCCTCTGTGTATAGATTTAACTCTAAGATTCCCACCTCGGGTTCTCTTTAAAAAAAAAAGTTTGGGTACTATGGGAGGGTGTGGGAGGGAAATAGTTAATTATATCAGTCAGTGTGGGGATTTTTATTAAATAAAAAGCAATGTTGGTGCAATATACTATTTGGCTACAAGATGTCCTCAGTCGTTATTTCTGATTCACGTATGTAAGCACGTGAATCGGAAGTAATCCGTGGCTGTGTAACGCAGGAAGATACAATGAATGCCGGCGTCTCGTAGACGCTGGTATTCATTGAATCGGGGACTTAGATTTATGAATGGGACTGCAGGTCCCATTCATTAACTTCCCCTCTAAGTGGCGGTAACGGCGGTGCGCGCACAAGCGCGAACGGGAGCGAGCGGCGGCTGCATGCTGCTGCAGACTTGTATTCACGGCCCTGGTGCACCCTGTCTTTTTTGCAGGGCCGTGAATATACTGCACGGCATGCAGCAAGTAATCTTTTTCTTTTTGTGAATGGCTTTACCAAGGAACTTATCCAATGACAGTTGATTTTGCCTCCTTTTGAGGATTTCATAGAAATGTGACATTGTGCAGTCCCTACATTACAATCCTGCAGTGTCAAAGGGAGAAGAACCATCGTCTCAGTTGTGATTACATGATGTGCATATACGTACTGTGCTTGTACAGTATATCAAGACATTGCTTGCTTATCAAGTTGACATTTCATAAACATTTTTGCTTGTCTTGCAAAGTGCTTGCAAACCAAGTTACTTGCAATCCAAGGTTTTACAGTATTCATGGAGTCCATTATATGCTGGTGTACCCCCCACACCCACACATTTCTCTTCTTTTTCTACTTGCCAATTTTCCATGAAACCCTGCTCTTCTTTGCAACTGCTTCACTGTTATTCTTGGTATCTTTATTGCATGCTACTTCCTTGCCCAGTCTGTGAGTTTTGTTGGGTTGCCTTTTCTTGTCACATTTTCTGTAGTCCCAAATTCTTTCCTTCTTCTTGTAATTAATTTGATGGTGGTCCATGGGATATTTTTTTTATAACCCATCCCTGATCCATACAACTTCGTAACTTTGTCTATACGTTTTTGGAGCACTTCTTGGTTGCTTGCTTAGTGGTGTTGCAGAGTCAACAACACTTTTTAGAAGTTTATTTACACAGGCATTAAGGAGGACCTGAATTCAGAATATCACAATAACCCTTAAAGAAAAACATTTCTTTGTTACAGCTGATACAAATCTTACAATAAGGACATGTAACCCGAAACAGCAGCTGTAGCTGCTACACAGCATTTTATGGATCTTCAATAAAGCTGATTTATACTTGGATGTGGGGCGGACCACTATCTTCGAACAAGACGGATCTTCACCCAGTTGGTACAAGGGGTTGGCTCCCACACACCCACAGAGGATTGCCGAGGTGCTTTTCCATCTCTCTTGCATCACAAATCTTACAATAAATCTGCAATGTTTCTTCCTGTGATTATGGAAACAGACATATTGTTAACATCCTGTGCTTTCAAATGAGCTTATCTGCCATGGCAGTCAGCTGAGACAGGGCAGAGATCAAATTACAACTTGAGATTAGACACAGGTGAGGGGGAATTAGACAGGCTAAACTCTCTACAAACAGGGTGGATTTCTCTATGTTTTCCTTCTGTTCTGTGCAAGAGTTCAGGTCCACTTTGATTGAAGCTTTGACTGCATGTAAGTGGACCTTGGTCAACCATTTAGTAGACTTCTGCAGTAAGTTTACTGAACCAGATCCTATTTAGGGGTTTCAAAGCAAAGGGGATAAATACATATGCTGTACACTCAATTGTTAGTATTTGTTGGCATTTTTGCTTAATTCCACTTTAAGAATATGGACTATAATAATAAAGAGGTTATTCACTCTAATTAAACTTTCATTGTGTCCTCTTGTTGTATAAAATTATAATTACCTGCCTGGTGTTTTCCTCCTGAAACCCCCCTGGAACCCCTTGGCCTCCATCTTCCAGCACATAGCCCTTCAGTAAGTGTTTCTTGCCTTTCCCAAAGCTTTGCCAACGTTGGGCTACTGTTGTTTCTTACGTTTTTACCATGTTGGGTTAATTTTGTTTATTAATGGTTTAATAAAAATGTACCTTTAAAAAGAAAACTGGATTACTTGACCAGATGTAACCTTGTGCAGGGGGTCAGTTTCAGGTTCAGTGGGCAGAGCTGTGGCTTGGATTTCTATTCAGACTGCAAGGGGGAAGACCAGAAGAAGGCGTGTTTATGCGCTGAAACGCATAGTAACGCCAGACGGCATCCCGTTAACGGCTTCTGCCCGCCGATTGTCCCTCCTCATGTTCCATCATGCCTGACAGCCCTGGCCAGGCTCAGGCACTGTGAGAGGACTCGCTGGCAGCTTTTTAATCGCTCATCACTTCTATAAGTCTGCAAGTGAAATTTGTATTGTGTGTTTTCCCCAGAATTTTTTTCCAGCCGGGTGGCATGCAATAGTAGCCGGGTGGCATGAAAAAGTAGCCGGGTGGGGCAATATGAGAAAGTGCTGGGCTGGTACTTCTGTGCACAACTCTCCTTACAGCATAGGAGGTGAGCCGATGACAGCCGGGTGCTCATCAAAACTAGCCGGGTGGAGCACCCGGCTAAAAGAAGGAGAACACTGCCCCCCTTTGTTTTTTTATATACAGAATACTGGCACCACCCAGCACTAGGAGCAGCACCGGGAGCTAAAGACTTCTCTTAAAGGGCCTATAGCAGTTTAACCAGCGCAAGTTTAGTATGTGTCTTTCTGCTGCAATGATGAAGGCACAGACTGAGTGTCATTGAAAAGATTGCTGCCTGTAACAAGGACAGTCACTGATGTAGGAAGTAGCCAGATTGTGGTCCCCAACCAGGAATTTTACAAGTGATATATTTGACATCAGCTAATCAGAGCTTCTACATAGATAAAAACAAGCTCTCCATTTGAATTCTTGGACACGCATAATATTTGTGCGTAGACTGGGATTTGGTATCATGGAATCTTATTATTTTTTCTCACTCGAGGTAATCATATTGTTCTGGTCTGACGGTGACTCTTTCTCCACAAGAGTCAACCTAATAAGCTCTGGTGAGTTCCAGGCCTTTATGTCTCCCACCTGACATCATGATGACAGCCTCCTAGCAACAAATATGGACATGAATACTATTTAATATTACCTGATTCAGATCTCGCTGGTGTCGGTTCACAGATAACGGTCTTATCTGTCGCCAGCTTTAGCCTGATAAATTCCGAGAGTGATGAACAGAGCGCGGTTAGTCATGTAAGACATTTTAACTCTCCCAAAGAAAATAAATCACTGTAATTACAGCAGAAAAGATATTTGCTCACATTTTAATATAGGCATTACATCAAATTGATAGGTTCCCTTTAAAGTAGGTTATTTGGTATGTCCCTATTATAGGTTTCGCCAGACAGGAGTAATTATTTTGTTCCTGTTTCCCTCAGTATTTCTGTACGCTCTAAACGCGGCTGCCATCTCTCACCTCTGTTCTCATCTCGGACTGTGATTGGCTGCTGGTAATTGCACAAGCTGGGGTTTAATTACTGTCAAGTTAAACATATTCGACACAAAGGCTGAACACGCCAAGTATGAATATATCACAATGATTTGCAGATCTACGACACAGCTTTATTTTGGCATTGTGTGTGATTTAGCTCACAGTCGGCAGAAAAATTAGGTTTTGTTGTTGATAAATGTGAGGTTTTTTTTTTTTTGTTTGTCTTGAGCCAAGACTAATACTCAACATAAGGCAAGCACAAGTGTAAATATGTAAAACATCGGTGGGAATTAATATGATACGATAATGTCTCCACGAGCTGTAAATAATAGAGATAAGTATTCTCCAGGGAATTACTAATTACGTAAGTGTGTAAGGCCGCATTTATAAATTCTATGGAGCTCTAAAATTAGTCCTCATATTCGTAAAGTCCAGACACAGACACAGATGTTTTTCTCCTGTTTAGGCATTCAGTGCCAGAAATCACTTCTGCATAAACAAACCCGTTGATTAACTGTTAATGAATACAGTAAATCACTTTTAAATGTAATGAGTCCCTATAAAGATTATTTGCCTGAGCGATACTAGAAACAATGGGGAAGGCGCCCTTGATGAATGATAACAACTATGGACTATTATATAGATGAGAAATGCATTGTCTTCCCTTCTCAGAAGGACAAACTAAGTTTGATGGAAAACTAAGTTTAATGGAAAAAAGTATTTTTTCAAGCACATGCTTGAATCCTGAGCCTGCAGTTTCTTTAGATAACTGGTCTTAGTAAAAGGACTTGCTCTGCAGTGTTTCTCTTTAAGGAGGATTTCTCTTAGAGAGCAATAGAGGCAATTATAGAAGCAGAATGTAGAACATTGTGCTGTGTCTCCCACAAAGCCTGAGCGCGGTATCAGCTCAAGATGTAATGACATCCAGGCTGCAGCGGGATAAACATAAAGTGTTTTCATATTTCCTAAAGGTAAACAATGGCCAGGGAACAGAAAACAATGTTCTCCTAAAAACAAGGGGCAGGTCACTGGAAAGGGGCATATTCCGGTGCATGCGCAGTAAAGACTGTGCTGGTCATTCTATCACATGGTCTTGCCAGCCTATGGCAGGCTGACGAAATTACTAAAAGCGGAGACTCCACCCATTGGGGGTGGAGTCCAGGGTTAACTCTTGACTGGCTGTCTAGGGGAAAGCACTTCCACTTCCACTTTCTTCTATTCATTTCCTAACTTCTTGTAACGTCATATACTGTATATAGCCCAGTGCTGTCCTAGCACAACTTAGCATAGATGTTTGTAAGATAAAGCGTGGTTGATTCACAAGGAATGGACCAAGAGCATGAAATGCTTAAGATGACTTACTACAGATTGATAGCTTCGCTGAGGTAACGAACATGTAACGAAGATTGCTGATGAACACACCTGTATATCTGTCTTCCTGAATGAACTCCTTAAGCTTTGAAGACTTCTAACAGTTCTATCTCCTTTGCTGTTGCTGTGACAAGTGTTAAGCTATCACAAGTTCTGTGATATGGTGCCAAACAAAGGTGTAGTGTTGTTGCCCATAGCAACCAACAAATATTTATTACACACATAAGAAAGACAACGCATTTCAGGGATCCTGGCCTGCTTTCTCAGGTCAATAGAAAGTGCCTGGAATGGTTTCGGTCACGAGCGTGAACGCCTCTAATAGAAAATTAATTTGCCTGAGCTAGATGCCTTAAGGCTCATACACACATAGAACAAAGTGCATGACCAACACCACGACATGACTAACACAATGACAAATCGCTGACATGACAAGTATTTTCCCCACATCAACCAACTAAATGACCAACTCAGTAAAATACATGCATGCAAAAGCGATACGACAAACTGCACAACGTGATCCAATTCAAAATAACAACGACGTTCAAACGGCGTTGTACACACTTGGCCAACTGTACGATATTAGCCCAACAGTTGTATGAGCTGATCCCCCAGATGGATTGGGCAAACCATCTGTTATCAGTCAGTCTTCTTGTCGTTTGCTACACATACACACACCTGATTGTTGTCCAACACACCAAAATCAGACGACAATCAGGTAGTTTGGTCGGGCGTGTGTACGAACCTTTAGATTTTCGTTATCAATGTCTTAGATTTGGGTTTGATAAACTTTCTGTGCTATTCCCTGGTAACCAAGTGATCTCTCATTCTCTCAGGCATTGTCTGCGATCCCCAAGGAGCAACTTCACTTTCAGTATGTTAGGTCGAAACATGCGCTTAAAGGGTGGGCCGCTACGTATACATTGGTACACAACTCTTTGCCAGCATTTAATATGGTCATACAGGCCTCTGGTGAACGGGCATGAGTTCCTTGTGCTTTAGTCTGCTGCTTGCACAATTTTATAGGAGATTTCCATTAAAATGTAAAGCAGCATGGGAACAGGAAGTTCCGGAGCTCACCGAGGACTGGTTGGACGCCCTTCAGGCTGTTCCTCTAATTTCAGTCAATGCCATTCAAAAACTCTTGCAACTTCAAATAATTCATAGAACCCATTATACACCTAAATGCAGGTTTCAGGCTTGCCTGATTACTTCACCTGACTGCCCTAGATGTAAAACCATGGTAACATATGCGGTGGATTTGCTCCAGGCTTCATAAGAACTGGACGAGTATTTTAGATGTGATGGACAGGCTATATCAGATGGTAATTTCTTGAACTGTTCCTGCTTTTGGAAACCTTTGATAATGGAAGTGTTTCTGAACACATCAAAATTGCCATTATCACTGTTCATGGCTAGAAAGCTAATCTTGCAATTTTGGAAGAATACTACCCATCCCTCCATGGTCATGTGGTTTAATCGTATAAATAGCTTTTTAAAACTTGAGAAGTTAATATATGCTCATAGAGGCTCCCTGGGTATGTTCAAAAAATATTGAGGTAATTGGATGTCTGTCCATGACTATGCTATTTGGACCCTGTCTAGAAATTCTTTCTGGGATTGGCATATCTAGAAGATCTGTTGTTGACGTGTTAAGGCCCATACCCACCACATGATTTTCCCATCAATTTTTCTGACGACCAGCGATTTTTTTTTTTTTTAGCAACGAGCGGTCATTTCCGTGATCTTGCGACGTGGATGCAGACGTGCAATCTCGTAAATAAGCTTAGCACTGCGCGCTGATAAAGACCACCACAGCGGATTGGATCACTTAGATCCCCGACGACTGTACTGCGATTGCTTGACTTCCCGTTCTCGCCTGCCGTGTAACATTGGGTGACGTCGCGAGCAGGAATAGGCATGGCTAAACGCTCATCAAGGGGACGTCGCTTGACCAATTGGGCTGTGATTATTCAGCTTAATATATTGTGTTCTTTTCTCTTTATTGTTGGTGGGCATTTTAGCCATTCTGTGGAGGGGCCTGTATGCGCACTCTAGGGCTTAAATGCCCCTGACTGCTATTTAACCTCATCCGTCTGAAATATCTTTTCGTCTGTGCTTATTTTTTATATCTCAGAGTGCTGTGCAGTTTTTTCTATGCTGGTTCAATAAACAGAGTTTTGTTTGATCAAAAAATGCGATGAGTCCAACTACTAGTCTTCTAGCTTCGCTGCAAAGTTTCTGCTTCGCTACAAAGTTGTAATGAAAATCTTTTGTTGTCAGGGTAGTCCAGTTGGACTCTTAACCACTTGCCAACCGCACGCTTATACCGTGCGTCGGCAAAGTGGCAGCTGCAGGACCAGCGACGCAGTACTGCGTCGCCAGCTGCAGGCTGATTAATTAGGAAGCAGCCGCTCGCGCGAGCGGCTGCTTCCTGTCAAATCACGGCGGGGGGCTCCGTGAATAGCCTGCGGGCCGCCGATGGCGGCTCGCAGGCTAAATGTAAACACAAGCGGAAATAATCCGCTTTGTTTACATTGTACGGCGCTGCTGCGCAGCAGCGCCGTAAGGCAGATCGGCGATCCCCGGCCAATCAGCGGCCGGGGATCGCCGCCATGTGACAGGGGACGTCCTGTCACTGGCTGCACAGGACGGATAGCGTCCTGTGCAGCCTCGATCGCCGGGGGGGCCAGGTAGGAGAGGGAGGGGGAGGATTTCGCCGCGGAGGGGGGCTTTGAGGTGCCCCCCCCCGCAACACCCAGGCAGGCAGGAGAGATCAGACCCCCCCAGCACATCATCCCCATAGGGGGGAAAAAAGGGGGGCGATCTGATCTCTCTGCCTGCAACCTGATCTGTGCTGGGGGCTGCAGAGCCCACCCAGCACAGATCACTCAAAACAGCGCTGGTCCTTAAAGGGGGGTAAAGGGTGGGTCATCAAGTGGTTAATCTAACTCCACTTGCAGTAAAAATCACCACCAAGAGGTATTGGTACACTACAAGTCTTTTTGTGATGTAAAGTAAATCTGATGTGAACATCGGCCCAAAAAACAGATACAGTACTTACCTAGGTAGAGGGAAGCCTGTGGATCAGCCATGAATGTCCTTGCTACTGTGCAGGTGCAGCATGGCTATGCTTGTGCATGAAGAGGAGCTGTCGTGATCAGAAATCCAACAAGCTCTTGTCTGATTCCTTTCAATATTCTCGCTTGGCAAAAGTTAACATCTATTTTTTTTTTCACCTTAATCTCCTTGTTTACATTTGAATGTTATTAAAGAGAAACTATACTGTACATAACTTAATTACTGATATTGCTTATTTTTACAATATTTAGTTATAAACTATTTAGTTAGGGGCTCATGTGCGGCCCCACAATGACAGGACGCCTCTTCTGTGAGCTAGGCACCACGGCCTAATAAGCCGCCTCCATGCCGGGTTTCGCGGTGTCTCCCGTACCTTAAAAGGTTGCTGGGCATCTGACCTACTCAATATTTTGCACTGTCTGTTTCTTATTACCCCTGCCTACCCAGCTTTGACCCATATACTGATATATAATCTTTTTTAAGCTACAATTGCTATGTTGGCTAATGGATTGTGCGGTCTTGTCTGACCACACCATTATGTCCACACGGTGCAATTATCTTCCCTATAGGGCTGGGGTGGCCAAACTTTTTAGGCCAAGGGCCATATCTCCATTCTTGAGAGTGCCAGAGGGCCGAACTAGCAAAATTAAACACAATTTTTGTTGATTGCCTTTAGGTACACTATGGCTTCTATTCATAAAAGGCTGTGCAGTAAAAAAAATCTGGATGTTAAAATGCCGCATTCGGTATTTTAGAATTTTGTGTGCTAATTTACAAAAATGTTCACAGGTGCGGTCGAAGTTCGGTAATTCCCCGAAGCCCATTAACAAAAACCTGTTGGTAACAGCAGTAGAGTGTGTATTTGTCTGTATAGTTACCGGGTACATGTTGTTCTCCGCACAGAGACAGCATTACAATAGTAAGAAGCATCCCGACATCCCTAGAATGTACATGTTTGTTATACTGCCTCTGCTCGCTGTAAATCTGTCTATTAGTCTTTTTTAACATTTTATTTCATTGCCACAGCTTAGAAGAACTTCCAGGAGACATTACACATGCCATGCTTAGGTGATTTCTCAGCTAGTTCCTCCACATCTTCAAACGGGAACATAAGGGGTTAAACGTCTGAAGGGTGGCAGGGGAAAACTGTTTTGTTCCGATCTCTCTCTGCTCGCTGCCTGGGGTGTAGAAAAGCTGGAACCGCCTGAGAAGCCTGCAGGTCCTATCAACGTCTGATCACAGGAACTTGCAGGAGACGGGCTGTTTCTATTGGCTCTGCTCATGTCAGTCATAGCTTATCCCTCTCTGCTTGTGTGAGTCACGGCTGGCTTCCCACAGTATCGCAGTCTCCGCTCTGATTTTGCCACGCCAGTGGTGCGCGTGTATCACACAAGTCAGTAATTGACCACACTGCTCGGTAATTTCAGCTTTTCATGTGGTAACAGCCTTTATGAATTGACATTTTCCTAAGTGCTCGGTAAAGTCAGCTGTTTTCTGCATTACTGTATGCGGTAATGTTTTATGAATCGAAGCCCAAAAATAACCTATATAACGAGTGCTGTTAGCACAGTGGCAGCTGCTAATCAGTGGCTGTTACTACTGTTGGCACTGTGGCAGCTGCTAATCAGTGGCTGTTACTACTGTTGGCACAGTGGCAGCTGCTAATCAGTAGCTGTTACTGCTGCTGGCACAGTGGCAGTTGCTAATCAGTGGCTGTTACTGCTGCTGGCATAGTGGCAGCTGCTAATCAGTGGCATTTACTGCTGCTAGCACAGTGGCAACTGCTAATCAGTGGCTGTTACTGCTGCAGGCACAGTGGCAGCTGCTTATCAGTGACAGTTACTGCTGCTTGCACAGTGTCAGCTGCTAATCAGTGGCTGTTACTGCTGCTGGCACAGTGGCAGCTGCTATTCAGTGTCTATTACTGCTGCTGGCCCAGTGGCAGCTGCTAATCAATGGCTGTTACTACTGTTGGCACAGTGGCAGCTGCTAATCAGTAGCTGTTACTGCTGCTGGCACAGTGGCAGTTGCTAATCAGTGGCTGTTACTGCTGCTGGCATAGTGGCAGCTGCTAATCATTGGCATTTACTGCTGCTAGCACAGTGGCAACTGCTAATCAGTGGCTGTTACTGCTGCAGGCAGTCTGTCCCTTTGACAGACTAGCGGCTGAGTGGTGTTGGCGCTACACTAAGTGAATATTTATCAGTGACAGTTACTGCTGCTTGCACAGTGTCAGCTGCTAATCAGTGGCTGTTACTGCTGCTGGCACAGTGGCAGCTGCTATTCAGTGTCTATTACTGCTGCTGGCCCAGTGGCAGCTGCTAATCAATGGCTGTTACTACTGTTGGCACAGTGGCAGCTGCCAGGGCCGGCCCGCCCATGAGGCGGGGTGAGGCGGATTCCTCAGGCGGCAGGAAGTGGAGGGGCGGCACCAGGCTAGGGTTGTCACCCGGCCGGTATCTCTCCGCTGCCGGAAAAATGTTTTTACCGGCAATGTATCCAGCCGGTAATTTGGACTGTTCCACAAGAGCAGAGGGGGAGACGCCTGATCTATTACAATAATACTTCTAAGGCTACAGGCTGTTCTCCCCCTCAGGCTCCCTCCCCCATGGTGCTGTTCCTGTTGATACGTCTAGCGTGCTCTACGTGACGTCACTGTGGAGCCTGAGGAAGGAAGCCTGTCAGGAGGGAGTGCTGAGCAGCCTGCGCGGACTGAGAGCCGAGGAGTTCTCTGTCTGTAAAGCAAAAGTGATGGCAGAGCCAGCCGAGGAGAGGAGCCTGACTCTCTCCACCCCCCTCCCCTTGGTTACCGTGTCCTCTGTGTGTCTGCAGTCAGCCTGGTAAGCTATCGGCTCACATTCCTTTCTCTCCTGACTGACTGTCTTCTTCCCTCTGCCTGGCTATTCATTCCTTCTCTGCTCTCCTCAGCTTGTCAGATTTATTGCTGATGCTGCCTGTGTGTAAATTTACACCCTTTCCCTGCTGGTTACTTGTTTTATTTGCTGCAGGACAGCCCCTTGTTTTCATGTATGGATATATGTATTTTTTTTTTTTTTTTTTTTGGTACTATGTCCTGGCTCATTGCTGCTAATGGCATTTAGGACACCTGTGATATAATTAAAAAATAATCATAACTTACCTGGGGCGTCTACCAGCCCCCTGCAATCACCGTGTGCCCGCATCGGGACAAAATGATCCTTGGGAGTTTTTTCCGGTCAGGCGCGGCCATTGCGCTTGTGCGATCCTGGCTGCACACGACCTCACTCCCACTCACGTCCCCGGGAGTGTCCTGCAGAGGTGCAGTACAAGGTTTTCTCGTACTGTGGCGGATGCTCTCGGCTATGTGAGCGGTAGTCAGGAAGCCCGTGGCCAAGGCCGCACAAGCACAATGGCGGCGCCTGACCGGAAAAACAAAAGTGAGCCATGGCGGGGGACCTAAGGATCGTTTTGTCCCGATGCGGGCACACGGCGATTGCAGGGCGCTGTTTAGAAGCCCCAGGTAAGTTAATTTTTTTTAATGATATTACAGGTGTTCTTTAACAATTACCATATTTACCACATCTACATTCTATATTTTCAGGGGACATTAGCCCTAATGTAGATCTTTGTACGCCGGCCAATACAATATGCACCATCTTCTCCACGCGACCGGCAGCTTCTGCTCACTTTGTAATCCTTGGCAGTCATGCACATGTGTGCCGCAATGCACGCTGGGAGATGTAGTCCATGGATGCAAGTACAGTGTTGTACTCGCATCCAGGGACCTCATCTCCCAGCATGCATTGTGGCATGCATGTAACTATGCCAGGAATTATAAAAGCTGATAGAACCTGGTGATCAGGTGGAGAAGATGGCACATGTTGTATGAGCTGTAGGTAAGTAATGGTGCTCTACCCAGCAGCACACATCATTATGAACCTCCCTTATGTTGTATCCACACCATACCATTTTTTGGCAGATTTACCTGCCAGATCGATTATTTCCGGCATGTCCGATCTGAAGATCGATCGATTTTCTGAATATTTACTTCTATGGAAATCACCCAGAAAATCGATCGATCTTCAGATCGGACATGCTGGAAATAATCGATCTGGCAAGTAAATCTGCCAAAAAATTGTATGGTGTGGATACAACATTATGGGAAGGTTAGTTTTTAGTAAACACAGTACCGTAAATTCCAGTGCTCCAGTCACGTCTAAGGATACTTGTTGTTCTGGGCGGGCTCACTCTTTGAATAACATTGCTACTTATCTAAAGTACATTTGGGCCTGTCCATGACCAAATATGACCATGGGCACTTTCTATTGTATGGTCACAGCCACTTTCCAGTGTGTGGGCATGCATATTTTTTTGCTGCGTGTGCATAGGTATCTACATAGCACCGTCACTTAAAAGTTTCTAGAGCTACCCCTGCATAGTCATGTCACTGACTGTCCTCATAATCTAATCCTACCATAGTTACAGTCCAATGTCCTACCATATTATTATTATGTACTTATATAGCACTGACATCTTCTGCAGCACTTTACAGAATACATAGTCATGTCACTGACTGTCCTCAGAGGAGCTCACACTCTAATCCTACCATAGTCATAGTCTAATGTCCTACCATATTATCATTATGTATTTATATAGCAATAACATCTTCTGCAGCACATTACAGAGTACATAGTCATGTCGCT
Organism: Hyperolius riggenbachi; assembly: GCF_040937935.1. Taxonomy (NCBI): domain Eukaryota; kingdom Metazoa; phylum Chordata; class Amphibia; order Anura; family Hyperoliidae; genus Hyperolius; species Hyperolius riggenbachi. Next base: position 92,573,289 of record NC_090652.1, on the reverse strand, counting down.
GACTGTCCTCAGAGGAGCTCACACTCTAATCCTACCATAGTCATAGTCTAATGTCCTACCATATTATCATTATGTATTTATATAGCAATAACATCTTCTGCAGCACTTTACAGAGTTCATAGTGATGTCGCTGACTGTCCTCAGAGGAGCTCACACTCTAATCCCACCATAGGAGGAGGACGTGTGTTGGGAGAGCTCCTGGACTTCCAGGAGAGGCCTTTGGTCTGCATTGTCGGATCCAGCTTTGGAGTGCTTTTCTGGGCATACTTTCCACCTGAAGTCCCTGCTCCGGGCCTTGCCGGGCAGGGGCTTGCCTAAACTAACTGGCCGCTCCAGCCATGGAGCGGCCAGCTCATACCCCCCCTACGACTTCACCAACTTACCTGGGGGACGTTGGAAATTCCTCGGGTGAAGATATCGCCAACAACGCGATTGCATGGGTAAAGGCAGCGAAAGCCTGCGTGGAAACCCTGGAACAACTGAGGTACAACTTTGCAAGGGCCCGCTTCCGCTATGGAATTAAATGGAAGCCAGAGATGCTGTGGCAAGACGAGGCGATGCTAGACCTGAGGAAGCGAATTATACAGCAAAAATCAAGGTTAGCAGAGCTTGAGAAGATTGGTGGTCCCTTTTCCGAACAGTTAGGATATAAGAAGAGGTTCAAAAAGATGTTGAAGCCTGAACAGTATGTAGACGATAGCGACACGGAAGATGACTGTGTCATACTTGAAGATGAGTGCACCCCCCCAGAGAGACCACCGTGGATGAAGGTGGAGGTGTCCCAGTCTCCCATCCTGCCCGGGCAGAGTGTGTGTGCAGAAGACCTCATGGAGGGTGGAAGTAGGGTGCAAGTACCGGGCCCTGTGGCGGGTGTCCAGGTGAGTGCCGATGATGCTGGTGCTGCTGCCCCTGCTGCTGGGGGTCCTGGCGGTGTGCGTGCTGCTGGGGTCCTCAGCGAGGCGGTGGGTGGCGGTGCTGGTGTTGTCCCTGTTGTAGCTGCGGCTGGCATGCCCCCCTCTGACTTACCTGGAGGTGGCGGTGTGGCTGCGGCTGCACAGGCCTCCCTGGACACTCGCATGGTCTCTGCTCCCGGTGGACTCCTGGCCCTCGCATCGGGGTCACCTATGGTGGCTGGTGTGGGGTCTGGGGTGAAGTTGGGAGCGGGGCCATGCGCCCAGGGTCATTGGGAAAGCTCCCCGCCGTGTACAGCGGTAAAACAAGATGGCGCTGGCCTCCCGAGCGATGCTCCGGCCACGCCAGCTCAATTTCCGGTCGGCGGGGCGGAAGTGACGTCGGCAGCTATCATTCCGCCTGAACACGGAAACGCCATAGTGGCCAATGCGGCCGAAGACAGAAATGCAGTTCCTATTGATGCGGCGGTAATTCCGCGTCAAGACGGAGTTTCTGAAGCGGCTAAAGCGTCCAAAGATCCGCATGAAGACGGAATTGCTATTGAAATTGATGAAGGTGAATGCGGAATCGTTTCTGATATTGCTGCTGATGGAAATGCCATTAGTGTAGATAGAGAGGAAGGCGGAATTTGCCATGATGATGCAGGGGATGCATCCCCACTACTGTTGGAGGCAGGGGATGCGGAAAATCAACCGGCAAGTACAGAACTACAGAGCGAGGTGGCTGCTGAAGGTGATAATAATGATGCAAGTGGGGAAGAAGATGGAATAAGATTCCAAAGAAGACAGTCTGGAAATGAAAGAGTCATGGTTGCAACCACATCTGCAGGACTGCAGGAGGATCCACAGGGGAGCGGGGCAGCGTTCCTGGGACTTGTGGATTCTACACTTAATGAAGAACAAAGCAAGGAGATATTGCGTTTGGCTGCGCAACCAAAGTTGGATATGGACTTATCCGTTGAGGAGTTTGTAGAGGAAGATACCTTTCAGGAAGATGGATCAGAACAGGCTGACTCCTCCGATATGGATATTATTGAAAGTGACGTTGAACAACTGGCCCAGGAATTCTTTCCATCCTCTGGTGAGGAGGAGGGTGCGAGTTCTCCTGAGGACCAGAGAGAGGAAGAGGACGCTGAACAACGGATGGGTGAGGTGCAAATGTCTTTTCCTGACAAGGTGTCAAAAAGAAGAATTAAGAAAAAAGGGAAAAACAAAATAAGCAAGTCAAAAAAATTAAATATTGATGTTGGTAGGAAAGAGGGGGAAAGTAGAAGGGTCTCTGTGTCAGAGGTGGAGGAAACCGATGAGTCCTCCCAAGGTGCCCAGGGTGGGGCGGGTGTCCCTGCATTTTGTGCAAGAGAGTGAGGGTGGGGAGATTTTGTTGGTCCGAAAGGAGAAGGGGGGTACCCCGGTAAGGAAAGAAAAAGGGGGCAAAGATCTTGACCTGCTTTTTGGGAGGAACCTCCTCTCAGATTTCATATCCGAAGACAGGGAGGGGTACCAAAGAGGGGGTAAGAAAAAGAAAAAAAAAGAGAGGCACCCAGAACCGCCCCCTTTGGTGATCAGTGACATTGTCACAGAATTCAAAACAATTGATCTAACATACAGACTAGAAAAGACCAGGCTCGTGGTTATTGACGAGCATTCTGGCGAGGCTGTGGTTTTGGCGGTGGAGCCAGGGGGATATTATGGAGGCCTGCACCTGGTGGGCATGGGCGACCCCAAGTGTGGCCTCCAGCTCGAGTTCCATGCAGACGGAAAGAAATTTATTGTGCGCAATGACACTATTACCAGATACTCCTTTTCAGGAAAACAGGAGTGGATGGAGGCCATATTTGGGCTCGGGTCGAATGCCCCCAGGTATAGGCCCCCCCCCTCCCCCTGTCTCCACTGCGGGCAGCCTCGTTCAGACAGACGTCGCAGCTCCTGCAGCCAATCCTGGCGCTGTCAGGAAAGGTGTTAGTACGGTTGTAAGCACTGATACTAGTGCTGGTGTTGTAATGGGGGCTGGTGGGGGTGCTGAGAATGGGCCGGAGCTGCCAGAGCTGGAGAGTGTAATTAGAGTGGGCTTTCCTGAACTTGGTCCTGCCCAGAATCCTGGAGCTTTGGCTCCCCTGGCGGCCTCGGCCCAGGGCACCTCATCGGCTCGTCCGGCTTCTTATTCGAGGATTGTTAGGGGTGCTGCTCCTGGTAGGAGGGTTCTGGCTCCCCTGGAGACAGGATTGGAGGATGGTGTCCCAGGTCGAAGGAATGTCGTTCGCCTTAAATGGGATCATATCCTTCTACCTGTCCCGACTAAAAAGCAGTTTACTAAGTACCTCCTCGACCTGGGAATAAGGCCGGCAGACCTCTATGCGATCCTGGCTCCAGGGGATCCTCCGTCATATTATGATGTGTCCTTCCTCTCCCAGCATGGTATGGAGTCCTTTTAGAGGAGCGTTTAAAGTTTTCAGAGAATGGTGAATGGCATGGTTTTAAGGTTATTCCATTGTCCAGACAGACGCTGGAGAGGAAGGCGCACATTGTAGTGCAGAATGAGAGCATTCCGGTGCGGGACCTGATGACTTGGGTCCAACATTATGCTGACATAGTGTCCCCGCCGCACAAGGTCCTGGACGAGCTCGGGATCTGGTGGGGGGAGTATGAGGTGGCGATCCGGCTTCATACAAAGGAGGGGGTTGTCACCCATATTCCCCGTTCCGCCCTCATAGGGCGGGACAAGATCATCACCTACTACCCGGGCCAACCCAGGACCTGCAACAGGTGTGGCAAGAGGGGACATTTGGCCAGCGGCTGCCCAGATCCGAGGTGCAGTCGCTGCCAGGAGTTCGGGCACTCTGCGTCATCCTGCAGAAGGATTAAATGATTAAATGATTAAATGTTGGCAAGGATGGGAGAGAGCCAGGATGTCTCTGTGGTCGATCCCAATATGTGTGTTGAGTCTGTCCCAGTTCCTAACGTGTCTGCGTCCAGTGTGAACCAGTCCTCCGTAGTCCCTCCCCCCAGCTCTCTTCCAGCCAGCATGGCCTCTGATAGGCAGCCTGGGCCTGAGTCATCGGCTCCCGCCCGGGATGCTGCTCAGGGCGGAGGTGGCCCTCCTCCCAAGGAGCAGCGACCCAGACCTATGAGGAGCAGGGAAGGGGGTGGCCTTCGGCCCCTCACTGCTGCTCCCATGGGTCCGCCTTTAGCGCCCATACCTCCTCCGAGGAGGAAGAAAAAGGCTCCCCCTACTGCTGCTCCGGCTGCAGGAGATCCTACCCTACCCCCTCCCGTTCCTGGCCCCTCAGTTCCTGCAGTGTCCCTCCCCCCTCCTATCCCCCCAGCTCCTGCAGTGTCCCTCCCCCCTCCCACCCTCCCAGTTCCTGCAGTGTCCCTTCCCCCTCCTGGCCCTGTTGTCCCAACCCCCTCTCTGGCCCCTCCTGTCATTGTCCCACTCCCTCCCCCCCCCCTTCCACCTGCCCCTCCGACTTAGCCAGCGGTAGTGGGTTTGCTCTATCTAGTTCTGTCCCCGCAGGTTATGCCTTTTCGGCCCCTTGCCCCACAGGCGCAGCCCTTGCCCCTTGGAAAAGGGAGCACCTTTCGCAGGAGGATAAGTCCTACCTAGAAGAACGTTTTAAAACAAAAAAAAAGAAAGGCGTTAAACCTTTGTGTAGGGGTCTCCCTGAGAATCCAAGGGCAGCAAACAGAGTAGCTGCCCACCAAAGGAGACAAAGGGAGAAGGAGATAAGCCTGTCTAACAGGTTTGACGTTCTGGCTGTCTCTCCTCTTGCCTCTGAGGAGGAGGAGATGGTGGTGGAGAGTCCTGCTTCCGTAGGGGAGGCTTTGTGATTTGTGTTTACGTTGTTTATTTTTTGTAAATGTTGTCTTTTGCTTTATTTTATTGTCTTTGTTTAAAGAAGGATAAAGGGAAACCTTAAATCACCCTGATGGCGGTTCCCCCACCACTCATATTGGCAACGATCAACGTTGCTAGTATTAAAATGACCAGAGCTCGAAAATTGGCTTTTTCGATTTTGGCTGCCCATGAGGCTGATGTTTTTTTCCTGCAGGAGACCAGGCTCACCTCTGCGGCTGACCTCTGGTTGGCTGAGAGGGACTGGGTGTCCGGTCCGAGTTTTTGGTCACTTGCGGGAGAGCCTGGTAGTGGTGTGGCGGTCCTTTTTAGGGCCGACATGGTAACTTGCCGGCGGGTTATTGAGGTGGAGATGGGGAGGTGTCTGGTCCTAGACGTCTGTGTGAGGGGGCAGGACCTCAGGCTTATTAACATCTATGCCAACCCCAGGTTTAAAGGGGAGAGAAAACGCCTTCTTACACAGATCAGGCCATACCTTTTTTCAGCCTATCCAGTGATCCTGGGTGGTGATTTTAACACCATCACTAGGGCCATGGACAGGGCAAGGGCCCAGGTCCGGATAGGTGTAGATAGCAGGTTTCTAGTTAGATTAGTTAATGAGTCCGACCTGGTAGATGTGCACGTTCGTCACTCCCCAGGTCTCACGGGTTTCACTTTTCAGAGAGGTAGTAGTAGGTCCAGGATAGATAGATTTTTTGTTTCAGAGAGCCTCATCACTTCAACTCCTAAGTTGTTGGCGGTGGAGTTCTTGGATCACCTTATTCTGTCAGTGGGCTTAAATGCTTCGGATGCTCCTCCCAGGGGTCGGGGTATCTGGAGAATGAATTCGTCCCTGTTGCTGGAAGAAGAGGTGAGACAATCCTTTGAGGAGTTTTTTCAAGCACAGGTTTCCATCCTGGACTGCTTTGACAATAGGTCTGAGTGGTGGGAGGAGGTCAAAAAACGTGTTGTCAGATTTTTCAAGGGTCTAGCTACCCGTAGAGGTGTTGATAGAAACTTGGCTTACCAGGCTCTAAGGGAGAGGTTGACTATCCTTGTCTCTGAGGGCGGAGATCCGGGGGAGATCTCTGAGGTCAAACTTCACCTCAGGCAGCAGCAGTACGATCGGCTGGCTTCTTTGGCTCTGGAGAGGGATCATGGTAAGTACCACTCGCCTGACCCTTACCAGAGTTTTAAACAAAGTTCAGCGCTTAAGACGGTCATCGGTCTCAGGGATGGCTCGGGGTCGCTGGCAAAGTCCAGGTCAGAGGTCTTAGCCATCGCTAGAGAGTTTTACGCTGATCTGCTTGGGGAGAAGCCACTTGACCAGACAAGGATGGAAGACTTCTTGGATTCCACACCAGGTCTGGGAGATATTGATATTTCTGCCATAGATTTAACAGTGGAGATTACTGCAGATGAAGTAGCAAGAGCCATTGGTGGCCTTACGCCTAAAAAGACCCCGGGTCCGGATGGACTGACGGCCGAGTTTTACAAGGCTTTCGTGTCCGTTCTGGCCCCTCAATTGGCTGGAGCTTTTAATGATTGCCTTGCTGAGGGTCAGTTACCACCCTCCATGAGGCAATCTGCGGTAATCCTGCTGTCAAAAGGTCGTGATCCGGAGATGATTGAGAACTGGCGTCCCATCAGCCTTCTCAACGTCGACAGGAAGATCCTGGCGAAAATTTTGTTCTGGCGGTTGTCCCAGGTGACAGATGTACTTTCCTGCCATCAGCACTGCTCTGTTGTGGGAAGGAGCACGCTCTCAGCACTGTTAGCTGTCCGGGAGGTCCTGGAGCGGTGCAGGGCTGAGGGTTGGGGAAAATACCTGCTGACGTTGGATCAGTCCAAGGCTTTTGATCGGGTCAATCACAAGTATCTGTGGCGGTTACTTACTGTGTACGGTTTGCAGGGGAGGTTTGTAGATTGGCTGCGAACTTTATACAAGGAGGCTGAGAGTTTTATGCTGATCAATGGATGGATAGGCCAGCCTTTTGAGGTGAGCTCGGGGGTCCGCCAGGGTTGTCCACTGAGTTCTCTGCTATACGTGTTTGCCATCGACCCCTTCGTGAGAAGGCTAGAGGGCAGCATGCTTGGTGGGGTTCCGGTGGGCATCTCTGGGAGCTCATCTTTGAAGGTGGTGGCATATGCTGATGATGTCACTGTGGTGGTCTCGGATGCAGAGGAGGCGTTGGTGGTTGCTGAGGAGATCACCCGGTACTCATTTGCATCTGGTTCCAAGATCAATCCGGATAAGTGTGAAACTCTCTGGATGGGCAAAGATGGAGAGTCCTTTAGACTTCCCGGATCCTTTCCCGTGCCTCAGGATGAAATCAAGATTCTCGGCATCAAATTTGGCCCAGGCGATTATGGCCTGCGAAATTGGGTTAGCAAACTATCAGATGTCGACAGGAAAGTGGTCCGCTGGAAAGGTTGGAGTTTGACCTATAGAGAAAGGATTGACCTGATCAAGACTTACCTGATACCAATATTGTTGTATGTCAGTTACGTCACGATTTTGCCAGCATCCCTGTATACCAGGATCAATGGCTTGTTTTTCCAGATGTTATGGGGAAACAAGCTAAACCATGTGCGTAGAAATATTACCTATAAAACTAGGCGGGAGGGTGGCCTAGGTATGGTCAACCCGATTGTTTTCTTCTCCTTAATTTTTATTAAGCACAATATTGGTAGTATGTTAATGGAGAACCCGCCTGGTTGGGTAGGGATCTTTCAGACTTGGTGTGAACCTTACCTTGGGGAATGGAAGAGCGGTGGCCCAGTGAAAAATCTGAGGAGACGTCATGGCTACCTCCCGGCCTATGTCTTGCCGTGTTTGAAGAAACTGTTGCAGTGGGGATTGACAGTGGAGAACATCAAATCGGTCGACAGGAAAGCCCTGTCGGCATGGGTGGTGGACTCCTGCTTCCCTGACTCACTGACCTTGAGGGATTGCCCAGGCACAATTTTGGAGGAAGGATTGCGTTTGTTGAACTCGCCGCGGATTCCGAACAAATTGTGGGACATTGCCTGGCTTACCTTCCAGGGCAAGCTTTACGTTAGAGGGCTCATGAAGTGTCGGGATGTGGAGGAACGTGGTTGTCCTCGGCAGGGGTGTGCTGTTGAGGAGACCATGGACCACTTCTTGATGTCATGTCCCTTTAATGTAGAAGTGTACAATCAGGTAGGGAGGGTCCTGAATATCCCGTTTCTGGCGCATCTTGGTTATGCCGAGTGGGCCTATGGAGCGTTTAATCAGCGCCAGGGTTATGATTTGTGCACTTTGTATATAGTTAGCCTAGTGGTTAGGAGACACTTATGGTTGGCACGGTGTGATCTAGCGATTAGAAAGAAAGACTTGCCCGTCCAGGTGGTGGTGAGCACTATTCTTGGTGAGGTGGGAACCATTCGGTACTTGGAGAGGAAGAAGCTGGGGAGAGGGGCTTGGATTCTGGCGTGGCAGAATGTCAGGCCTCCTTGACTTGGTGGAAGTCTCTCCTGGGTGCAGCTTACTGTCTCTTTCTTTTTCACCCTAGATTTTGATTTTTCTTGATTTTTTGAAGTATTGGCCGCAGGCACACAGGGAGCATCCCTTTGTGCTTCTCTTTATGTGTGGGTGAGGCGTTGTCTTGTCTTTGGGTATTTTTTTATTTTAGTTTCTATCTTGTCTTGTGTTCATCCTCAGTCTCATGTTGCTGGGTATTTTTTGGGCGTAGAAGTCCCATGGTATGTGTGAGGTGTGCATGGTGTATGGTGTGTATGGTGTTGTGTTGGTGCTGTCTTTCACTTTTTGGGGTGGGATATGTTGTATATTTTTTTTCTTTCTTTTCCTTTTTGTCTTGTCAGTACGAATGACATAGTGTAGGTGTTGTTTTGTCATTTTTGGTGGTGGTTCATGTTGTATGTATTTTTGTTCTTTTTTTGTCTGGTAGTCTCGTTTTAGTATGGATGGTAGTGAATGGTGTCTCCCCTGATACGGTACATTGTGTTTTTCTTGATGTAATGATGCAGTACAGGTGTTGTTCTGTTTCCTTTCTGTATATATACATGAGATAAAACTTGTCTTTGATTTGTTGTGTCTATTGCATACCTTATTTTTTTTTGATGTTGTATGCATTGGAGTTACCTTTCCAGCCTTATGATGGCATACCTTTTAACCTTATTTATTTTTTGTGTATGCTATCTTTTTCGATTTACTTTAATAAAAAATCCACACTCTAATCCTACCATAGTCATAGTGCAATGTCCTACCATATTATCATTATGTATTTATATAGCAGTGACATCTTCTGCAGCACATTACAGAGTACGTAGTCATGTCACTGACTGTCCTCAGAGGAGCTCACACTCTAATCCTACCATAGTCATAGTCTAATGTCCTACCATATTATCATTATGTATTTATATAGCAATAACATCTTCTGCAGCACATTACAGAGTACATAGTCATGTTACTGACTGTGCTCAGAGGAGCTCACACTGTAATCCTACCATAGTCATAGTCTAATGACCTACCATATTATGTGTTTATATAGCACTGACATCTTCTGCCGCACATTACAGAGTACATAGTCATGTTACTGACTGTGCTCAGAGGAGCTCACACTGTAATCCTACCATAGTCATAGTCTAATGACCTACCATATTATGTGTTTATATAGCACTGACATCTTCTGCCGCACATTACAGAGTACATAGTCATGTCGCTGACTGTCCTCAGAGGAGCTCACACTCTAATCCTACCATAGTCATAGTCTAATGTCCCTACCATATTGTGTTGGTTGGGTCAGGTGCACCGTGTTGGGTGGAATCGTCATGATTCCTCTCCACACCCAATCAACACGCTGTCTCAGCAAACCAACTCAGTCCCACTCCCTGGATTATACATGATTCATTTAAATCCTCTAACACATCCACTTTTAACATGAGGGCTAAAGCCTGGTACACACGTTCAATTATGATTGGCCAATCACTGACCAATTTTACACCTGCGTCATGTAGTATGAGGCTGGGCAGCAGATATTGCACACTAAGAGCAGATTATGTAGGTATCCCTTATACTACATGAAGGCAGGTGGTAAAATTGGTCAATGATTGGCCAATCGTAATTGAAAGGGTGTATCAGGCTTAGTTCCGCTAAGAAAGACAGGAGGGAGAACAAGCAGATGGAGACAGACAGGGATACACACCAGCAGATCCAGTGTGAAACTGAAGCTGTCTTCTTTAATTTTGTTTTAAGGAAAGGTGGGGGGGGGGGGGGGGGGCAGGGTATCAGCCAGGTGTGTGTGTGTGCGTGTGTGTGGGGGGGTGTACTGGGGGGGGGGGGGGGGCGCCTTCACGATCTTTGCCTCAGGCAGCAGAAAGTCCAGGACCGGCCCTGGCAGCTGCTAATCAGTGGCTGTTACTGCTGTTGGCACAGTGGCAACTTTTTGTGAAATTTCATCTATACGCATCCCTCTTGACACAACACAACCTTGGTGTAATTTTAGAAGCCCCTGTCTGGAAAAGTATTTTATTATTTCATTTCATACCTTGTCATATATATTATTTTGCACTTGATGAAAAATATCTACCATCAAAGAAGTCAAATCTGTTGCCTCTGCCTATGAGTATGTGTCCTGTAATTTATATTTCATGGCAGAGTGTGAAGAATTGTAAAATAAATATTACTCTTCACAGTTTCTTATGAAATATATAGACATTGAGGAAGAGGAATACTGACAGGGACACACATGTCACTCAAGTTTATACCTTGAAGGTGAGAGTGTTTCACATAAAATGTAACTGATCCAGGTTTTATCTAAAACACAGCATTAAAACAGAAAGTAAGAAGTATGTCTGTCGCTGTATGTGTAGAATACATATTGTAGCTACAAATCAGGACAGTGGTCAGGCAATACTCTCTGCTGCAGCTGAGGGGCTATTGTGAAATTGGCATTCTTTACTGAAATACGTAGGGTGATTTCAGAAGGTAGAGGAACAAAAAGGTTTCAACTCCCAAAGCATTACCGCATTCGGTAAAGCTGAAAACAGCAGATTTTATGAAACCATTTGTGAAATGTCAATTCACAAAGGCTATTACCGCATGGAAAACTGAAATCACCAATTAGTGAGGTAAATTAAATAAAGGTGAGTTCGCTATTTATGTCACCAGAAAGTAGGAGGGAGGATTGCCCAGGCCCACATTCCGCATCTGGAGGGCCCAGAGATCAATAGCTATGCAGCTGATTATTATGTTAATTTTATGCAACTTGTACTTGGACGTTCCATCCGTTTTCTTCCTGTTTACTGTACAGCCTTAAAGAGGAACTCCAGTGAAAATTATGTAATAAAAATAGTGCTTCATTTTTACAATAAATATGTATAAATGATTTAGTCAGTGTTTGCCCATTGTAAAAGCTTTCCTCTCCTTGATTTACATTCTGACATTTATCACATGGTGACATTTTTACTGCTGGCAGGTGATGTAGCTGATGCTTGCTTTTTTGGCAGTTGGAAACAGCTGTAAACAGCTGTAAACAGCTATTTCCCACAATGCAGCAAGGTTCACAGACATGAAACTGCCAGGAAAATGGTCCTCATAGTCTCCTGTGGGAGGGGTTTCACCAGAATATCAGCCATACAGAGCCCCCTGATGATCCGTTTGTGAAAAGAAAAAGATTCCTCATGGGAAAGGGGGTATCAGCTACTGATTGGGATGAAGTTCAATTCTTGGTCACGGTTTCTCTTTAAGGCTCGTTTCCACTGCAACGCAGAGCTGAGCGGCTCTGTGCTGCGTGCCACTATCGCTGGGCGGACCTTGCAATCCCATTCATTATACTGAATGGGATCGCGAGCGCAATCGCCATGAAATGCAGGCAACCATGCGCTGTGATTCAAAAGTGATTCCTCGTTCTCACAGACGTCCCCGTCCTGCGCATATGCAGGAAGAGAAATCTCGTATTGCGCATGCACAGGACGGCGACGTCAGTGAGAACAAGGATGCACAGGGACGAGCATGCCCAGTACCAAAAACTAAACGTAGCCGCTGCGGGGGACCGGAGCATTGCTCCAGGATGTCGAGAACACAGGATGGCTGCAATGGGCTAGTAGAAGCCTCAGGTAAGTGAAACTCTTTTTTTATTGTTGAGTTAAGGTTCCCTTTTAAGTGAGGATGAAAAATCTGGTAGGATAGACTAGGGTTTTAAAACTACATCAAACTAAGTTCTGGGTGGTGTTGGGCTATTACAGGACAGCGAGGGAGCGATCAGCCTGATGGAGGCCCCAGGTATGTACTGTATATATTTTTTCTTCCTCGCCATCTCAGGTTTCCTTTAAAGTGAACCTGAGGTGAGAGGTATATGGAGTCTGCCATATTTATTTCTTTTCAAAAAATACCAGTTGCCTGGCAGCCCTGCTGATTTATTTGGCTTCAGTGGTGTCTGAATAACACCAGAAGCAGGCATGCAGCTAATCTTGGCAGATCTGGCTATAATGTCAGACACACCTGATCTGCTGCATTCTTGTTCAGGGTCTGTGGCTAAAAGTATTAGAGGCAGAGGATCAGCAGGACAGCCAGGGAACTGGCATTGCTTAAAAGGAAATAAAAATGGCAGCCTCCAGATCACTCTCAACTCGGGTTCACTTTAAAGAGAACCCGAGGTGGGTTTGAAGAATATTATCTGCATACAGAGGCTGGATCTGCCTATACAGCCCAGCCTCTGTTGCTATCCCAAACCCCCCTAAGGTCCTCCTGCACTCTGCAATCCCTCATAAATCACAGCCACGCTGCTGACAAAAAGCTTGTCAGAGCTGGCTGTGTTTATCTCTATAGTGTCAGTCTGCTGCTCTCCCCGCCTCCTGCAGAACTCCATTCCCCGCCTGCATCCCTTCCCTCCCTGCTGATTGGAGGGAAGGGGCGGGGGCAGGGACCGAAACTATGCAGGAGGCGGGGGAGCAGCTGAGACTGACACTACAGATGTAAACACAGCCTCACAGCATGGCTGTGATTTATGAGGGATTGCAGAGTGCAGGGGGACCTTAGTGGGGTTTGGGATAGCAACAGAGGCTGGGCTGTATAGGCAGATCCAGCCTCTGTATGCAGATAACATTCTTTAAACACACCTCGAGTTCTCTTTAAGTAACAAGACAATATACTCCATACATCGCTGCACAAGATGTCAGTGCTATATTTATAATAGTAATTACTTGTATAGCAGTAGCAGAGTGGGAATCCAGGTCTGTTTGTGACAGGTTGTTTTTAAAGGGTCTTTCAATAAGATCTATCTCTCCCTTCTTTGCTACTCCTCCCTTTCATTGTTTTACTGTTTCTTATTTATTTCTTATTTGCATCTCTTTTTGACAATTGCAATGTGAGTTTGTGGCCTTTTGACGTAAGCCCACTTGACTCAATCTGTTCCAATAGTATCCATAAATTGTTGTGTAGAATGCTATGTTTGCTCCCGCCCACCTGTTGTCTGTCTAATAGCTGTGAGCGCTTGCCTGCCAGCAGGATATAAACACTGGCTTTTGTTTTGCAGTCATCCTTCTGCAATTATAATAATAACGGATAAGTGTTGTATCAGCTCATTGATATCTCTATATGGAGCTCTTGTGTTGCCTTCTCTACGTGGCTTGTTTTGGGAAAAGAAATAAACATATAAAGTATAAATATAAACGTGATCCTTCACTTTTACATTCTATTTAAAGGACCACTATTGTGAAAAAAAGTTAAAATGCATATGTTTAAAATGTACATTTTTCCCTGAGTAAAATGCACTATAAATTATTTTTCTGTTTTTTTTTTTGTTGTTGCTTACAGCAGGCAGTAAAGATCTGACAGATTTTGGACTAGTCTAGCTCCTCATGGGATATTCTCAGTATTTCCTTTATTCTTTACATACGCACTCTATGGAATTGATCTGTACAAATATGCGGGCCATTCTGCCTCCACTTGCACGCTTAGTTGGACTGTACAGTAAGTGCTTTTGAAAAAAAACAACAGAACCCCCCATGAGAAGATGGGCTAGTTCAAAACCTGACAGATCTGTCAGATTTTTACAACCTATTGTGACTTAGTAAAACATACATTTATAGTGCATCTTATTCTGGGACAAATGTACATGTACATATGGGTATGCATCAGGGGCGTTGCTAGCCCCGAAGATCAGTGGCACGTGCCCGAGATCTATTCTGGGGTGCCCCGGATGTCCCCCAGGCAGAGTCAGCTGTGGTGCCTCAATGGCGGGCATGCTGGGAGCTGTGGTGCATCAATCTGGGTATGCTAGGTGCTGTGGTGCCTCTATGTGGGCATGCTGGGTGCTGTGGTGGCATGTTGGGCGCTGTGATGCATGAATGGAGGGCATGCCGGGTGCTGTAGTGTCTTTATGGGGGCATGCAGGGAGCTGTGGTTCTTCTATGGGAGCATGCTGGGAGTTGTGGTGTCTCAGTGCGAGGCCCATGGAAGCATTGGAGAGAGGGTCTACTAGAAGGTCAGGGAATGCTATAGGGGGACTGGCAGACAACCTGGCAGCTGGCCAGCCCGCCCAGCAGAAAGCCAGCACAGAAGCCAGGTAACTCTGCTTAGTTATGTTCAAGTGACACTGCCAATTTATGTGATATCCTGCAATTGTTTATGTTTATCAGTGGAGAGCGGGGCTTCAGCCAACATTTTGCTGGGCAGGCCTACTAAAACCACCATTAAGTTCATGTAAATTGGGCTCAACCCATGACCCCAAGCATATTCTGGTGCGTGGCCACACCCATTTTCTGTCTGGAGTGCCCAAAAGTGCCACGGATCTCTTATGGTCTTAGCAACGCCCCTGGTATGCATGCATTTTTAAATTATAAAATGTTTTGCTATAGTAGTCCTTCTTTTCATTATGCCAGTTTGTGATCACTGTGATTGGCTTCAGGTGGCTCCCGATCTCTGGTTCATAGCTGTCACTTGTATATACACCTTTTCTATTTAGATTTAAACATTGATCCAATAAAGTTTAAGTTCTAGGTACTGTAATGATGGGTGTCTGCACACAGAGAGTGTCTATTTATGGGTGATCTGCAGTATCACCAACAATACAGACGTATACCTGATTATTAATGATCTGCAGAATCACCAATAATACAAGTATGACTAACCTCTGGACACCTAACAAGTGTAAGTGTTTGGGTGCAACTGTAACTTTATTAGTTTGGCCAGACCTCACCGGAGGAGCTGGTGAGGTACTAACAGTACACTAACCGTGCACTAGCGTACAAGTTCCAGCAGGCTGGAGAGTACAATAACGAAGAGGCTGAATCTCCCGGGGAGCGGGTGATTCAGATACTACTGCAGGCACGAGGACACCCGTGGGGCCAGACTGAACAGCAGCCAAGGAGATACAATACAACTTTAATGACAGATGCCCTATGAGCAGCTAATTGGGGCTGTACAACAGCTTAGCAAAACTGTTCCACCAGAGAAGCTGGTGTAAGCAGTACCTCACCAGTGGCGAAGGCCCACTGGTGAGTAGAGTGGTCAGGCAGGCAAGGTTCGGCAACAGAGAGGTAAGTATATACAAAATCGTGAGACAAGAGAGTAATCAGTAATCAGGCAGAGGTTTCAGCAACAGGAAGACAGATGGGCAGAAGTACAGGATCAGAAGACAGATACAAGGTCAGAGTGCTAGCCAGTCAAATTCAGGAGATCAATACAATAGTAATATCCTAGCCTGGGTGTGACGTCCTTGGTATCAACACCCGGATCTAGTCTATACAATAACAATAACAAGAGTAAAATTCCTAACTTGGTGTGAAATCCGTAGCATCAACACCAGGGAAGCTATCTAAGGTCTGCGCGCTAACACGCAAGTATTCACGACGACAGACAAAGTATCAATGCAGCCCGGCTGCTTATGAAGCAGAGGAGACCTCACTGGCACGTCCTCCTCTCATCAGCCAATCCTGGGCGCGGTGGGTCTCCTCTGACGTCAGCCGACCAGCAGGTCAGCTGACGGGCTTCCTCCCCGCATAAAGTTCTCGTCTATGCGCGCGCCCGCGTGCTATGGCAGCCCCCTGCACGGGAGAACGTTCCGGCCTCGGCGTCCTGCACGTCGAACGGACGGATGGCCGCATGGAGGCAGCTGCCTCGGATATTACAGGTACCTTCTGTGGCAAAACCTTCTTTGGGAATGTGTTGCAAGAGAAAGTATACCAAGAATTTCTACACGTGACATAAATTTGTGCTCAAAGCCAAATTTCCTCAAGTTATACTGAAGGCCAACTCTGTGGATGGGCCATATCTACTTAGGCTAGGAGGCACTTCTCTGCTATTGAAAAACCATCTAGACACTCCTTATGTTTATAGTAGTAGTTTTCCCAGGCATGAAGGCTTTTTTGGTCACTGTGTGCATTGCCTTTTTAAATCTTTGGCAACATTTTATAATAAATATGTCATAGAGAAATGGAACTTTATGAGACTTAATGGTCCTTATGCAATTCACTTTTCTCCCAGGTGATATTTTTACAACTTCTTAATAAAGACGATTTTTGAACCACCAGCAAGCAAGAACAATACTCAACATAATTTTATTCGGTTTTTTTACCAGCTTTTGGTACTTTTTCAATTGTTAAATGCTTAAAAGTTATTTTAGTTTCAAAACATCTCTTTATTAAGAAGAGCAAAGATGATAAACATATACAAACATAAGCATAAAGAGAAGTTAACCAGCACAAAAGTAGGATGGCGGGTAGCCATTCATATATAAAAAAAAAAAGTAGTATATTAAGGTGCATCATAAAGTCATACATCAACAATAGAGTTTTAACTTCCAGTAGTCCAGTTCCCGGGGGGAAATCAGATGTAGGAGAAAACATTAGGAAACACAATATTCAATAGCTTTAACTGTAAGGAACTATGAGGTAAATCGGCAATTAAGCTAGAGGGTTCAGAGAAGGGCATCCCCTGCTGTCCAACCAGGATGACCAGGTTTTTCGAAAGATTTCTGTTCACTAATTTTGCATTTATTTTTTCAGACAACATAGTAGAGTCCACACTTTTAATGCACTCTTCTAGTCTGCCAATTAGCAGCAATATGTGTCTTGTTAGCATTCAAAATATGTTGCATCAGCCTGTACTCTGGATGTCGGAGAGTAGCTTGCTTGTGTCCTAGTAAGATCGACCAAGGATCCTTGGCTATGGGTGTTTGAAGGGTCCGTGAGATAAATTGTATAATTTTCTTCAAAAAATTGGAAATTCTACGGCAAGACCACCAAATGTGGATGAGCGAGCCCAGGCTGGTGCACCCGGTCCGATACAGGACTGTGAAAGATATTAAAAGTTACAGTATTTTAAAGAGAACATGAAAATTATCCCCTAGGAGAAAACTCAGGAGATAAAATGAATTTCATATGGGCTATTGAGTCTTATAAAACTATTGTGGCGTTATGTTGGCTAGAAGGAAGCTTCCCCTAAGCTTTAAAGATAAGTAAGACTGAAAAGGTTAAAAAATTTTTGTATCCTTTGTAGACTCTAGCTGGTATCCTATCAAGGCACAGGTTAAAGCCATTAGATGTTTCCACTCTGATCAAAGCTTAACCAAGGGCAAGTAATATCTTCAGAAGGGATGATCAATGATATGCACATTTTTTCGAGTTTATGCAAATGTTTATGCACATATATGCAGCTTAAAAATGGACCAATCAATTTAAATCTAGATGCAAAATATTTTTGTTTTTGAAAAAAATTGATTTAGTTTGGGTTTTTCCTGAAAGAGGAGGGACAGTAATGTACTGGCGTTCAGCCATTCTGCGTTACCACTAATTCAGGGGATTCGTTACCTGGTTCTTTCCTGCCTCAGCCTGGTTTACTGACCTCAGTAAGTTTCGGCTCATTTGCTGCAGCATCTCTTTTAATGAGCAAGACAGAAGATTTTATCCAACCTCTAAAATAAGCTTACAAAGACGAATGCCTGAAACCTTCTGCACTGGGTCCCGAGGCCTGTGACATTCCATTAAATGGCACATTGTAGAATATACTCAGTTTACAGTCAAACTAAAGTATGTGAGAGGTTTAATGCTCAAACATTATTGCGCTGCTTAAAAGAATGAAATGCCCCAGCTATAAAACCACATAACAGGACTTCAAATGTTTGCTCTGGCTTCAAGTGAGCTTCAGTGCAACAAGTTATTATACTTAAAGCTCTTGAGAGAGTGCTCCAATAAGTTAGACAGAAGAAGAGGAAGAAGCTCTGTGTTGACAGTAGAAAGTGTATATCCAGTAATTAAGTTTCTAGGGAGGAGGAAATGACTGAATGTCCTCCAGGTAAAATAAAGATATGTACATACACGCTATAACCATTGACCAAAACGGCCGATAACAAGCGCTTCAGCAGACTATTGTTATGTGTGTACATTAGCAGCCGATTAACCTTGCTTGGGCATTGGACATAGTTAAGGATCCATCCTGTCAGGATCCTTAACGACCACCAATTTCCGAGCACGACAGATCACAATGCTATTTTAACCCCCCAGACCAATAGCAGTTGCTCCGTCATACGCGGATCGTCATCCCTCTACCTCAAGGCTAGGAATGTGTCTGTACAGCACCATTCTCCCAATTGTCGCCCAAAGGATCATTACCTTATGTCATCGGATGTCTGTACGTAACTTAAGACCTGTTCTCAGAGCACAACCATTCAAAGAGACACATCCCCTGAACCTCTCGGAAGATCCATCAGGGTATAAAATGGTGCAGAGGCGCATAGTACATCTAAAGTTAATATGTGACAGAATCCCGGTAAATGAGTGGAGTGTGGCTCAGGACCATTATAATGATCCTCTTCTCATTAATGACTTCGTGTTTCAGTGTAAGTTAAAATAGTGACATTTCACAGTCAAGTCATAAGTACTGCAAACCAGTTGTTGGCCAAGTGCTCAGGGTCCAGTAGCAGAAAGTGAAGCATGCTGTCAAACAGTCCAACCCAGACATCTTATGCCTAGTACACACCATACAATTTTCTGTTAGATTTTCTGTAAGATTTTCTGTAATTAGATTATTTTCTGCAAAGTACTGGTAGAGACTGGTCATTATCTCTGGTACATTGTCTTCTGGTTATCTCCTGCTGAGTAGAACAATGCTTAAGGGGCCCATACACTCAGCCGATTATCGGCTGATCGATCAAAATCGATCGCAAATCGATTGCCCAACCAATCGATTTCAATCGATCTGACATGTTGGAAAATTTAGGAAGATCGGTTGAGATTGCTTATCATTTTGCATTGGACCTAATGGAAATCTGATGGCAAAAAAATGCCATCAGATCGATTTTCAATAGATTTCATACTGAAATCTATTGGAAATCTGTTCCTAGTAAAAAATGTTCCTAAACACATCAGATAGATCAACGATCTATCTTATGATCTATCTGCTGCTAATCTAACGAGTGTATGGCCACCTTTAATTGCTAGACAGATAGATGGTTAGATTGATCATTTCCAACATGTTGGAAATGATCTATCTGGCAGGTAAATCTTACAGAAAATTGTATGGTGTGTACTAAGCATTACTCTTCTGGTGAACAATGGCAAGAGGTCAGCCAAATCTCTGTGGGTGCATGAAAAATATCTCTGTTCAGCACTTCCAATCTGGCTGGGCAGGCTACTGAGTTAAGAAGTCTTTTTTCCATTTCAGTTTCCTCTTAATAATTTGTAATGATTAGAAGAGACTGGATTACATTATCTTGTCTGGCAAGTTTCAGAATCTTGTCTGTGTCTTCACAAAGTAGGAAGTAAGTGTGTGTGTGTGTGTGTGCGAGCGTGCGTGCGTGTGTGCAATTGTGCTATAATTTCTGGTACCAGAGAGTTCATTTTATATCAACCGTCACCATTTCATCACCTAAGGGCTTAAGTTGGTCTTTCAGACCTCATGTTTTCTGCTCTTTCATTTAAAGGGAAGGTTCAAGCAAAAAAAAAAAAAAATGAGATTCACTTACCTGGGGCTTCTACCAGCCCCATGTAGCCATCCTGTGCCCTCGTAGTCACTCACTGCTGCTCCAGTTCCCCGCTGGCAGCTTTCTGACCTCGGAGGTCAGGGCCACATTGCATACATTTTTACGCATTCCAGCTAGTGCAGGAACAAAAATTTACGCGTTTCACCACTAACGCGTAAAAATGTATGTGTTAATGTTCATGCACTAGCGGGAATGTGTAAAAATGTACGCAATTTGGCCCTGACCTCCGAGGTCAGAAAGCTGCCAGCGGGAGACTGGAGCAGCAGTGAGTGACTACGAGGGCACAGGATGGCTACATGGGGCTGGTAGAAGCCCTAGGTAAGTGAATCTCATTTTTTTTTTTTTGCTTGGACCTTCCCTTTAAGTTTGTCCCCTCAGCTTCTGCAGGTCCTTCATAATCAGATCTATCGTGACAAACTGTATAATCCACATCAGAGAAGTCT
This sequence comes from Hyperolius riggenbachi, assembly GCF_040937935.1. Taxonomy (NCBI): domain Eukaryota; kingdom Metazoa; phylum Chordata; class Amphibia; order Anura; family Hyperoliidae; genus Hyperolius; species Hyperolius riggenbachi. Next base: position 92,553,137 of record NC_090652.1, on the reverse strand, counting down.
TATATTCCAAGTCTTGTCCTAATGTTGGCTCGGAAGTGATGTACCCGTGTTTTCTATTCTCCATTCCCGGAGTTGTGGCCTTGGAGCTGTGTGGTTTTGGCATGCATGAGGCATGGCTGCTGTCTAGGGGGTTTTACCAGGCAAACTCCTTGAGATTTACTGCCCCGTATAGCTTCATCTTGCTGAACAGGAGGCCAGGGGCTCAGAGTTGCTATTGGGTTTCAGTAAAGACCAGGGTAAGTGCCAAAGATAGATTGCTGTAGTGCTGAAGAAACACCAGCGCATGTTTGTTCACATCAAGCCAAAAATCATGTTTTTCTACTTGGCATTTTGTAAACTAGAGCAGCGTAACAATAAATGGAACACAATACATTGTATGCAACACCAGCTAATGCAAGCTGTAAATATGTAATTGTCTCTAATGTCAATCAGTGCAGCTGTGTGGAACTAGTTAGACCTGATCACACCTGCATTGGCATAGCCAGCAACTCTGAATCCAGCACACTGGTTGCCAAAATAGCCATGCACATTACTGACATAGCCAGCAAAAACAAAATAACCCATCATAATGGCCACTTCAACCTCCAGTGTTTCAGAAGGTGGATTCCAGATTTGTTTAGCAATACCCCAGCTCTGCTAAAACTAGTATTAAAGTATACCCGAGGCAATATGTGACATGATGAGATAAACAGGTATATGTAGAGTGCAAAACATATTAATAACCAGTCTGTTTTGCTTGAACACTGTTAATCCAGCGCAGGAGATTTGGGCGCAGCCGGCGCCACCATAGGCCATTATAGGAATTACGGCTATAGCAGCGGACAGGGAGTAACCTCGACACCGTCAGGAGACGGAGCTGAAGTTACTTTTAAAACACAATAATTCGGCTTCCAGCAATTGCTAGAAGCCGAATTATTTCATTCTCCACCATCCCTGTTGGCCTGGAGGGGGAATAGTATTTAACATGGCCGGGAACTTGTGCAACAGCAGGATCAGCCATATACCGGCTGTATCCTTCGCCCAAGTCTCCTGTGCCGATACCTCTCATATTCTGTTTTGCTTGCTTTATTTTGCTGCCTGAAATAGTTATTTTTTAGGCATGGAAGTGACAGCTTCTGTTTTGTCTGTACCTTATTGAGAATAATATAGCAAACATCACTGATAAGTAAAGTACAGCCATAAAAGTTTTCCTTGCAGAATACAACTTCCAAGAGCAGAGGCAGATAGGAAAAGGTTAATACAATAGTTCATGTATTTTCACTCAGGGACACTTAATAGGCAGCCACTGAGCAGAGACAACTAAACATTCAATCTATTTTGTAAATGTTTAAATATAAAATAAAAACGTAAAACTTCTAAAAAGAAGTCATTTTTAGGAGTAGGAGTTTTAATACAATTGTTTATCTCATCAGTTTATTTTCACCTCGGGTTCACTGTAAGGTGCTGCATCGGATGAATATTACGAGTTTAGCTCATCAAATATTTTTTTTTTTACCAAGAGATCCTCTAATTCACTGGAAGAAAAAACTTTCTAAATCATAGCAGACTAAATACAAAATAGACAGATGTCTTGCATATCACTGCTTAAACTCCTGTGCAAAAACTGTGTAGCTAATTGGGCTTTAAATAGGAACTCTTAGGCTCCGTTCACATTGCACATTGCTGTCCGGATTTTTGCAACGCGTGCAGGAGGCCGACACGCACGAACATCAGAAGTGCATAGACTGCACTGTCTGATGTTCACACTGCATGCGTTCCGGACCAGTGCACGCATTTGTTCCTGAAACGCGCGGCTCACCCATTCACTACAGTGAATGGGATCAGCCACGCCACGAATGCAAACGCAGATGGCTTGTGTTTGTACACATTGCGTTCCGATCGCACGGCCATTTGCGTTTGGTAATATGAACGGGACCTAAACCCAGGATTGAACTTCACCACAATCAGAAGCTGATACCCAGTTTCTCACAAGAAATATTTACCTTTTTTAAAATATATTAACAGGGACATCAGTATGGCTGATATATAACACATACCTTGAGAAAGAGGGACCCTGTGAGGCCCCCAAGACAAGTGTTGGGCTTATGTGGATTACTGCACAATAAAAAGTGTGTTGCATTGGAATACTACTGGTGTACTGATGAATTGTGTTCTGCTACTAAAGTATGGCTGATATAGTGGCGAAACCTCTCCCACAGTCTGTGAACCTTGTTCAGTGTTCTCCCCAGGCTCTTTCAGCCGGGTGCTCCACCCGGCTAGTTTTGGTCAGCACCCGGCTGTCATCAGCTCACCTCCTCCTCTGTTGTAAGCAGAGTTGTGCAGAAAAGCTCCGGCCTTCCATTCTCTCATCTCGCCCCACCCGGCTACTATTTCATGCCACCCAGCGACTTTTTCATGCCACTGGGCTGGAAAAAAATTCCGAGGAGAACACTGTTGTTGCATTGTGGGAAATAATGGCTGTTTTCAACTGCCAAGCAAGCAGTATCTCCCGCTTTGCATAGAACTCTCAGTAACGAACATTCCTCAGAGATCACCTGGCAGGACTAAAGATGTCACCAATACATTTCGGAATGTAAATCAGGGAGAGGAAAGATTTTACAATGGGCAAAACTGACTAAATGATTTATAAATGAACATTGTGAAAAAAAAATAATAATAAGCAATTGAATTCATTACGTTATTTTCACTACAGTTCCTCTTTAAGGATGGATTTTATTTAAGAAAGCATTTAGCGTTGATGAAGGTGCCCATACAGGAGTAAGATAGGCAGTAAACCTTTTGGATAACTTTTGAAAAATGTCTCCTTGAAGGTGAGATATGTACAGGACATACACTGAATTATAGAGAATGATTGCTTACATGAGGGGGTATAGCTGTGAATAAATAGATTCTTTTAGTCTGTTTAGCAGCCGTAATCTTGACGCTAGCACAATAACATATTATATTTCACCTTCTGATGTAGCTGCCCAAACATAAAGGGAAGTTACATTCTCTTTATACTGCCCTTCAGGGGTTTTTGCATTCAGGCCGATTTGTGTGTTTTCCCGCAGAATTGCCTCATAGGTGATTCTGGTCACTGCTGAGCTGTAATGGTTCCATCATTCATCTTTCTTTTAAGTGAAAGTTCTTTAACTGGCCTCTGGGACAGCACTGCTTCTTCTGTGCTGAACTGCTTTCTGCACTTTTCTCGGAAAAGAGAACAAAACACTGAGCACTTAAAGCCACAGAGTTACTGTGAAGATGTGAATACTGTCAGGCGGCTCAGTGCCACAAGCTGACACAAATTCATCACAAAGCAGGTCAGATTTTTGGAAGCTGTAAAGTTAGCCTCTCCTGATGTGATGCATCTGCATGAGAACAACAGACAACAACAGAACAGAATCAGGAAAAGTTATGATTTGCTGTGCCATAATGATGCCTGAACGCTGCTCCCATGATTGAAATGTATGAATCTATATAGCCAACATATTCCACAGCTCTTTACAGAGTACATACCATACATGCTCAAGAATAAGAAGAATAAGCCAACAACTTAAAGACTGAAAATAGAGCTAAACTGTGTTTGGCTTGTGTAGCTGGTCATTATAACGTCGGTGTCAGCACGCAGAGAGAATCTGATTATTGGTGATCTGCAGTATCACCAAGAATGCAGATATATACCTGATTATTGATGATCTGCAGAATCACCGATAATACAGATATATTGCTAACCTCTGGACACCTGGATAATGTGAGTGTTTGGTGTAACGGTAGTACTTTGAGTATAGCACAGGAAATTAGAGACAGTATGGGCAATACTGCTCTAGAGATAAGGAAACTTTCCAGTAGCCTGAGACTCCCCAAGGGGCGGAGTCAGGCTGGAAAAAGGAAGGTTCAGAGAGTGAGTGACAATAAAGACCAATGTGGGGGGCGGAGTTAGCGCGCGATGCGGGAGGACGCAATTTAAGTGAGCTCCGTCACACTCCTAAAATCCGAGGCTAATATCCTGCTTTATAGCGAACTTACTTGCTTAATCTGGGTCTCGTGGTACTGCTGAACTCCTGGGGATCATAACCATGTCCATCAAGTTGGACTCCGCCAAGGCAGCCGCTGAGAAATTAGCGCAATACCAATGGACTTCCTCCTCCCAAGATGGCGCCGACGGGGAATCCATGCAGGTCGCAGAGGAAGAAGCAGAGGCATCTAATAGCGATAGCGAACCGCCTATTCTGATTCCGGCATCTGAAGATACCGGAGAACTATCCTTAACCACGATCTATGAGAATCTTCTCTCAGCCATTACGGAATCGAAAACGTGCCTCACCACTAAGATAGAGGAGATGAAGGCGGAAGTAGGCCTCCTGCGTCAAGACCTCGGTAAGCTCCGAGAACGCACTACCGAAGTGGAAAAGAGAGTTTCCGCCTTGGAGGATTTGACAGCACCGTTCCCCAAACAGATCAAAGACCTACAGACCTCTGATACGGCTACTAAGGAGAAGATTGACGATATGGAGAATCGTCTCCAACGCAACAACGTTCGTATAGTGGGGCTGCCGGAGCGTGCGGAGGGAGATGCTCCGGAGGCCTTTATGGAGCGATGGGTCAGATCCACGTTCGGGTTGGAAGGCTTATCATCAGCTTTTGTGGTGGAAAGAGCGCATCGGATCCCGGGCCGGGCCCCAAAACCTGGAGCGCCCGCCCGTCCATTTATAGCTCGCCTTCTGAACTTTAGAGACCGGGATGCGATCCTGAGAATGGCCCGTCAGAAGGGAGCTCTCCTCTTTGAGAACGTTAATTTACAGGTCTTTCCGGATTTTTCGCTGGCCCTACAAAAGAGGAGAGCCACCTTCATTGAGGTAAAGAAAAAGCTGCGGGCCAAACATGTACCCTATTCCATGTCCTATCCTGCCCGCCTGAGAGTCGTACATGAGGGTAAGACGCTTTTCTTTGAGACACCCTCAGAAGCCATGGACTTCGCTACCAAGGTAACAACTGTTTAAAAGTTTGCAAAGCAATGCTGTAGCGCTAGATGAGATGGCATAATGTTTTCGGGCAGGTTGTTTGCCATGAAGAGACTCTCTACTACCCTGTTTTTTTTTTCTCTTTTTACTTCTGGAACTTTCCTCTAATAACCTGGATTTTCTCCGTATCCTGTGGACATGGATATAATAGGCACCAGGTCGCCCAGAAACAGTCAGATTTGCATATTTTCTAAAAGTTCACTATTAATCTGAAATACCAGGAGTGAGTTGGTGGACTCATGCCGCATTCACCCCCCTCAGAGGAGTAATCCTCACGAATCTGCACAAAATATGTTTTGTTTTTTCTGTTTATGCTTAGCCCTGATCTCCCCAGCTCCTTGGGTTGCGATATTAATCTCACTATATGGTATATATTATGTATGTGATGCCTATCAATCTTTATTATTCAATACATTCCCGTTGAGGCTGGTGGGGGGAGGGGTGTGGGGTGGGGAAGGGATTCTGGTTATGTTACGAGGGTATGATCGTGTGGTCTCAATGTATAGCAGAGTCTATCCTGTGGAGAATGTTACTGTGAAGCTGGATAATGGCTAGGAGTTTAAAATGTATATCATGGAATGTTAGAGGACTAGGGACTGTGATGAAACGTAACCTTGTATTTTCTTTCCTTAAAAAATATGATCCCGACATTTGTGTTCTCCAGGAAACGCACTTGACTGGAAGCACCTCCTCTAGACTTCGCAGACACTGGGTAGGGTGGGCCGCACACTCGGTTTACACTTCCAACTCCAGAGGGGTCTCTATTTTGGTTCATAAGAGGGTAAGGTGGCACATGATAACATGCAAAGTGGATCCAAATGGCAAATATATCTATGTACAAGCTGAGGTAGATTCCCTCCCGATTAAGATCGTAGCTGTCTATCTGTCCCCACCAGCTGCCCTTTCAGTTCTGAAACCAATTATACCCTGGATCTTAAATGACAGGGTCACACCCATAATATGTGTTGGGGACTTCAATTTGGTGATGGACGAGACTATTGACAGGTTCCCTGTCCCCGCAGGGGCAAAGGGGCTAGGTCAGACTTCCCTATCAGAATGGGCCCTTAATCTAGGATGGTTTGATGCATGGAGAACCCTAAACCCAGAGACAGCTGCCTTTACTTGCTATACACCTGCCAGGAAATCCCTCTCCAGAATTGATCTAGCTTTAGTCAATGACCTGGCCATCGCCAGGCTGGAATCTGCCGTACATTTAAATAGGGGAATCTCTGATCACTCTCCACTGCTGATACACTTCCGCTTGGATACCAGACAGGTTAATAGCCCCTGGAAGTTTAACAGCTTCTGGTTTACTCTCTTCCCTTCCCCAGATAGAACCATAGAGCAAATAACTACATATTTCCTTTGTAATAAAGATTCGGCCGCCCTATTCAGTGTCTGGGAGGCATTTAAATGCCACATGAGGGGATGCTTGCACGCCACAGTATCATTTATTAAAAGGAGCTCTCGGGAAAAAGAGGAGCGCTTGTCTGAGGCCTGCTCGGATGCTGAGGCCCTATATATTACCCAGCCATCTGACCAGAGCCGCAGACAATGGCTTCTAGCACAGAGGGAGCTAAACATCTGCTTAAATCATAAATCCAAGAGGAAATTGTTTTTTTACTAGACAATCCTTTTTTGAGTGTGGAAACTACACTGGAAGACTATTGGCCCAACTGGCCCACGGGGCTAGAGGATCTTCAGTGATTACAGGATTAAGTAAACTAGATGGCTCTCTAGTTAATGCCACTTCTGAAATATTAGAGGAGTTTGTCCTTTTCTATGACTCATTATACACCTCAAGACTGATATACTCTGAACATGACATTGTGCGATACCTCTCAGATTGTACCTTCCCTACTTTATCCCCTGAACAGGTAAAAATGTTAGATGCCCCCATTACAATCGAGGAAGTGGAGATAGCTATATCCTCATTGCAACCTAATAAGGCCTCCGGCCCTGACGGAATTCCAGCAGACTTTTATAAAAAATATAGAGATTTGATAATACAAGATCTACTAGCGGTATTACTGAGTATAGATTCCCAATCCGGCCTCCCCGATAGTTGGAATGATGCTACAATAGTTGTTTTATTAAAAGAAGGGAAAAATCCATTGCAGTGCGGTTCTTACAGACCGATATCCCTGCTAAATACCGATTATAAGATTTTTACCAAAATCATCTCCAACCGATTAGCTAAGGTAATTCTTGACATAATCCACCCCAACCAGACAGGATTTATGCCTGGTAAGGGGACGTCTATCAATATAAGGAGGACTTTAATACACTCGCAGATATCGCACAATGTCACCGGAGATAGAGCATTGGTGTCATTAGACACCATGAAAGCCTTTGATTCTATAGAGTGGCTTTTTCTAGATACCTGCTTGCAAAAATTTGGTTTTGGTCCTAGGTTTCTGGGCTGGGTGAGGGCATTGTATCGGAGTCCAAGGGCAAGAATATCAGTAAATGGTCTCTTTTCTCGATCTTTCACTCTTCATCGCGGCACTAGACAAGGCTGCCCACTATCACCTTTTTTGTTTGCTATTGCAATTGAAGCTTTAGCTATTAAATTTCGTTCTGCTTCTAATATTCGTGGGCTTACTTGCGATTCGCATACTGATATTATTGGCTTATATGCGGACGATGTAATTTTATTTCTTGAAGACACGCATACTTCACTTAAAAATTCAATGCAACTAATTAACCAGTTCGGGGAATTCTCAGGTCTGCAGACAAATTGGGAAAAATCATGCATTATGCCCTTGGACTCTGATGCTATCAGTTTGGACTCAGTTGAGTGCCCCCTACAGATAGTTCAGAAGTTTAGGTACCTGGGAATAGTAGTAACCAGAGACCCAGCAGAGTTCTTTAATGCCAATATTTCACCTCTTCTATCTGAATTAACAGCCAAGTGCAAAGCTTGGAGCTCTCTCCCCTTGGTAGTAGTGGGAAGGGTGAACTTAATAAAAATGATTTCTCTCCCTAAGATTCTATATGTGGTCCAGCACTCGGCAGTCCCCATCCCCAAGTCATTCTTCTCTAAACTAAACAGCTAGGTTGCTTCCTTCCTGTGGGGCAATAAGAGAGCTAGGATTAAACTACAGACACTCACTAGGCCATTAGATGAGGGTGGTTTAGCCCTCCCTGATTTCTTTCTATATTATTTGGCCGGCCAGTTAAGATACATTCAGGCGTGGATGCCATACTGAATGGACTAGTGAGATGCTACTGGCCCAGAATCTTCGTGGTGAAAATGTATTTACTTTTTTTGGAAGCTGGCGCTGGGAACTCCTATGCCTCTCTTTTGCCCCTACACAAGCTGGCACTACAAGTTTGGCGCTGTGGAAAGCGAACTTATAAATACTCTGACATCCCTCTTGAAACCCCTTTATGGGAGAACTCCAGCTTTCCACACCTGCTGTCTATCCCTGAGCCAATCTTCTGGGTCAATAAAGGTTTAATAAACGTATCACAGGTAACGACCAATACTGGTCTGATTCTCTTAGCAGAAGAGATTACAAATCGGTTTCAGGTCCCTAGATCCTCTTATCTTAGGTCATTCCAGCTTTCACATTCTCTTAGAGCCCAGTTCGGTAGAAGTAGCCTTCCCATATCTGACTATCCCTTGATTGGAGTCTTAAAAACACAGGGTGCCCAAGGTTTAACATCATATCTATATACCCATCTATTGAACGCTAAATTTGAAGGTCTAGACATGAAGGGACCTGCCAAATGGGATACTCAACATTTAGAAATACAGGAGGAAGACTGGGAAGATATTTTTCTCTCAGTTCGTTTAGCTTCCCCAGCTGCTCATAACCGACTAATCCAACTATACATTGTACATCAAGCATATTGGACACCTGTGACGCTGAAATCTAAAAATCTTAGAGACACAGCAGACTGTCCTAAATGTGGGAGCTCGGATGCAGACTTCCTCCACTTAATTTGGCAGTGTCCCAAAGTGTCCTCTTTCTGGGTACAGGTAACTCAATGTCTTGCTAATATGGTAGGTACTTCTGTCCCTCTTGCTCCTTTATTGTGCCTGTTTGGTGTAATGGAGGAGGATGACAACCAGCGATACAAACAAATTTTCCTGATGGAAACACTTTTTCTAGCTCGGAAAACTATAATACTTAAATGGCTGGCTGCTGACTGTCCCCAGATTCAACACTGGAAAAATTTAGTCAATGAAGTGGTTCAATATGAAAAGATCCTTTTCACTCATAGAGGTGCACCCACGAAATTTGGGAAAATATGGGATATTTGACTCGACTCCCAGGAAACACTGGACTCTCCACCAGAATGACGACTCAAATACCTAGTTAAAAAAGTACTGCGAGACTGCATGACATACCCCCATGTAGAAGTAGGATGTTATACAAGTGCCCTGTTGGCACTTGGGTTGTATAAGTGACCCTGTTAAATTATCTGGCAACGTAGGATGCTCTCCTGTACAATATACCATCATGACTGTATATGACTGCGATTTATATGATCTGCATGTTAATGTAAACTTAAGCTGATATTCCAGATATGTTTCAGGCTTGTTGGATTGTATTATTCTTTTATGTCAATAAAAAGAAGTTAAAAAAAAAATAAATAAAAAAAAAAAAAATAAAGACCAATGTCACTGAGTGATCTGGAGACTATCTCTTAATAGTAGCGATAGCTCTCGTGGTCGGGCAAGCCAGGTCGGCAACACACGGTCAGATAAGGTACATAGACAGAAGGCTGATTCGGTATCCAAGGCAAGCAGGGTTTGGCAACAGAGTATCAGATGTGCGAGGTACCGAATCAGAGATCAGAGGAGTAGTCAGGAAAGCAATAAGTCATAGCAGATATAACAATGCCTAGTCTGGGTGTGAGGTCCTTGGTGTCTACACCCTGGAACTAGTCTGATGTATAACAAAATGGTAGCACAAGTTCCCTAGTCTGGGTGTGAGGTCCGTGGTCTCTACACCCTGGAACTAGTCTGATGTATAACAGAATGGTAACACAAGTTCCCTAGTCTGGGTGTGAGGTCCGTGGTCTCTACACCCTGGAACTGGTCTAAGCATAAACAGATTGATAACACAGGTTCCCTAGTCTGGGTGTGATGTCCGTGGTCTCTACACCCTGGAACTGGTCTAAGCATAAACAGAATACAATACAAGTAATCTGGCTCAGTGTGAATTCCCAGGTCCACCTGGTTCAAACACACTGCAGGATCTGACTAAGGTCTGAGTGCTTCCACGTAGTGTTCGCTACGGCAGACAACTTGTGACTGGCCAGCAGCAACTATATATAGTGTAGCGCTCTCTGGCGCCACCTCTAAGTGATGGACCAATAGAAACTTGCTCTGGCGTCAGCTGACCAGCCTGGTCAGCTGGTCCCCTCTTGGCCGTCATAAAAGTTCTGCCTCTCAGTGCGCATATTCCTAAACCTGTGTGAACTAACAGACTCAGCCACACCAAAGGCACGCTGCTGCGTGTAAACCGCCGCGCTGGACGCGGAACCAGCTGCCTCACTGTCAGTACATGCGGCGGCTTTTCCGCGTTTTCTCACAGTCATGTTCTCATGTGTCTCCCCCATATCCTCTAGGGACCCATCCACCCATGTAGAGTGTCCAAACAAAAGCATCTGTTAGTGAACACATGGGGGGTGTGTGAGGGGCAAACTGTGTGTAAGAGATTGTTCCTGTGGTTTAGATTTACCTCTTCCTGGGTGCTGGTACAAGTTCCTGTCATCTTCCTACTCCTTTTGAGAACTCTGGAACACTTCTGGAGGTTTTGAGAGAAATGAGACAGTGCCAAGACTTGCGTCTGTACCTGGATGGGGCAATACCTGCGGATATGGGGGGGGGGGGGGGGGATTATTATCCACAGGTCTGGCCATTATGATGGATTATTCACAAACATATTTACATATTTGAGTCAATGTGATCACTTTCTTATCTATTGGCGCATGTGTTGAAATGCCCCAATCACGAATACACTAGGGCCAGTTAATTAAGAAGCTATCGGTATTTTACTGTGTTTCTGCTTTGTAAAGTGGAATTGAAGAACACAGGAAATCTACACAACATAGGGTGGGAACAACAAATCCATGCAGCGCTTGCCATATTTTGCAGTGGATCCAGGAGCTTAGAACAGCAAAACCAGAGCTGACTAGTGCCTCAAGCACGGTCCTTGAAATTGCCACATAAGTCTCACACAGGGTTCAGAGAGATGCAGGCCAATGATTTCTGCAGAGCAGTGATGCACATTGTCATTTGTCAATCAGTTCTATGAGTCACTTAGAGATATGTGTGATGTGTGCATCCACTCTTTTATCTGCCGTACTCAGGTTTTTAACAATGGGTCTTTTTGATGTTAAAGCCCTACAAAACTCAAAACAAGCTAAGGCAAGTTCAGAAAAGTGTTATGTTATGTTGAGCAGTGTGAATTTTAATTATTAAAGTGGACCTGAACCCTTGCACAGGACAGAAGGAAAACGGAAAAAATGCAACCTGTCTAATTCCCTCTCATTTGTGTCTAATCACAAATTGTAATGTGATCTCTTCCCTGTGTTAGCTGACTGCCACGGCAGGTAAACTCATTTGAAAGCACAGAATGTTAATATGTCTGCTTCCATGAAAGCATGAAGTAGAAACACTGCAGATTTATTGCAGGATCTGTATCAGCTGTAACACATAAATGTTTCTCTGTAATGGTTATTATGCTGTTGTGTATCTTTTAGAGCAGAGAGGACGTTCTGAGTTCTAGTCTCCTGTAGCCTCCCTGGCGGTAAGCCCGACCTGAGCACGGGCTGTGATTTCTATGTGCACAGTGGTAAGGCCGTGCTCAGGTTGGGCTGTGAAGAATGTTGCTGCTGCTTTGTTTACCTGGGTCCTGCGCGTGATCAGCGCTGCCAGCGGGACCCAGGTTTCTCCCCTCTAACCTTTTTTTGAAGTTTTTCGGCCGCCGGGATCCCCAAGTACCCTCTATCCTTCCAGGGCCAATCAGTACGTGGCGGCGGGGGAGTCGTGATGTCACGCGGCGGGGGCGGGGCTAATTTTTAAAGTGGACCTGAAGATGTTCATGTAATAGATTGCGGAAAAGCCGCCACGCGGACTGGCAGCGAGGCGGCTGGTTCCGCATTCAGCTCAAGCGGTTGACACGCGGCGGCATGCGTCTGATGTGGCTGGGCCTGTTAGTGCACACAGATTGAGGAATACGCGCGCGCGCGCGGAGGCGGAACCTTTATGACAAACGGAGAGGGATCAGCTGACCAGGTTGGTCAGCTGATCTCAGAGCGGGCGGCTATTGGTTGATCAGTGCTGCGTGGCGCCAGGGAGCGCCGCTCTATATATAGTTATTGCTGGTCAGTCTCAAGTTGTCTGCCGTTGCGAACACTTACGTGAAAGCACTCAGACCATAGTCAGATCCCACAGTGTGTTAGAACCAGGAGGACCTGGGAATTCACACTGAGCCAGATTACTACTGTGTTACTACTGTGTTACTATTGTGTTATACTTCAGACTAGTTCCAGGGTGTTGAGACCACGGACCTCACACCCAAGACTAGGGACACTGTGTTACTATTGTGTTATACTTCAGACTAGTTCCAGGGTGTTGAGACCACGGACCTCACACCCAAGACTAGGGACACTGTGTTACTACTGTGTTATACTTCAGACTAGTTCCAGGGTGTTGAGACCACGGACCTCACACCCAAGACTAGGGACACTGTGTTACTACTGTGTTATACTTCAGACTAGTTCCAGGGTATTGAGACCACGGACCTCACACCCAAGACTAGGGACACTGTGTTACTATTGTGTTATACTTCAGACTAGTTCCAGGGTGTCGAGACCACGGACCTCACACCCAAGACTAAGCCTTATTTGTTACCTGTTATGACCATTTGGTCTGTTGACCTCGCTCTTGCTTTCTGATTCGGTACCTCAGCATATCTGCCTTCCTGTTGCCAAACTCTGCCTGTCCCCGGTTACTGAATCAGTCTACTGTCTCTGTACTTTATCTGCCCGTGTGTTACCGACCTAGCCTGCCCGACCTTGCGAGCCATCACTCTCTCTAGAGATAGGCCTTCCTGCTATTCAGCCTGGGGCTCCTTCCCCTTTGGAAGTCTCAGGCTGCTGGAAGATCTTCATACTTCCCAGAGGGAGGTATTCCTCATACTGCCAAGGGCCGCCTGCTCCTTGGGTGGTCCTACTCAAAGTCATTACTGTTGCACCAAACACTCACACTATATAGGTGTCCAGAGGTTAGTCATATCTGTATTATTGGTGATTCTGCAGGCCATCAATAATCAGGTATACATCTGTATTCTTGGTGATTCTGCAGATCACCAATAATCAGATTCTCAGTGTGTGCTGACACCGATCGATATATATATATACAGTGGGTTGCAAAAGTATTCGGCCCCCTTGAAGTTTTCCACATTTTGTCACATTACTGCCACAAACATGCATCAATTTTATTGGAATTCCACGTGAAAGACCAATACAAAGTGGTGTATATGTGAGAAGTGGATCGAAAATCATACATCATTCCAAACGTTTTTTTTTACAAATAAATAACTGCAAAGTGGGGTGTGCGTAATTATTCGGCCCCCTGAGTCAATACTTTGTAGAACCACCTTTTGCTGCAATTACAGCTGCCAGTCTTTTAGGGTATGTCTCTACCAGCTTTGCACATCTAGAGACTGAAATCCTTGCCCATTCTTCTTTGCAAAACAGCTCCAGCTCAGTCAGATTAGATGGACAGCATTTGTGAACAGCAGTTTTCAGATCTTGCCACAGATTCTCGATTGGATTTAGATCTGGACTTTGACTGGGCCATTCTAACACATAGATATGTTTTGTTTTAAACCATTCCATTGTTGCCCTGGCTTTATGTTTAGGGACATTGTCCTGCTGGAAGGTGAACTTCCGCCCCAGTCTCAAGTCTTTTGCAGTCTCCAAGAGGTTTTCTTCCAAGTTTGCCCTGTATTTGGCTCCATCCATCTTCCCATCAACTCTGACCAGCTTCCCTGTCCCTGCTGAAGAGATGCACCCCCTAGCATGATGCTGCCACCACCATATTTGACAGTGGGGATGGTGTGTTCAGAGTGATGTGCAGTGTTAGTTTTCTGCCACACATAGCGTTTTGCATTTTGGCCAAAAAGTTCCATTTTGGTCTCATCTGACCAGAGCACCTTCTTCCACATGTTTGCTGTGTCCCCCACATGGCTTGTGGCAAACTGCAAACGGGACTTCTTATGCTTTCTGTTAACAATGCCTTTCTTCTTGCCACTCTTTGATAAAGACCTACTTTGTACAGTGCATGACTAATAGTTGTCCTATGGACAGAGTCTCCCACCTGAGCTGTAGATCTCTGCAGCTCGTCCAGAGTCACCATGGGCCTCTTGACTGCATTTCTGATCAGCGCTCTCCTTGTTCGGCCTGTGAGTTTAGGTTGACGGCCTTGTCTTGGTAGGTTTACAGTTGTGCCATACTCCTTCCATTTCTGAATGATCGCTTGAACAGTGCTCCTTGGGATGTTCAAGGCTTTGGAAATCTTTTTGTAGCCTAAGCCTGCTTTAAATTTCTCAATAACTTGATCCCTGACCTGTCTTGGACCTGTCTTGTGTGTTCTTTGGACTTCACGGTGTTGTTGCTCCCAATATTCTCTTAGACAACCTCTGAGGCCCTCACAGAGCAGCTGTATTTTTACTGACATTAGATTACACACAGGTGCACTCTATTTAGTCATTAGCACTCATCAGGCAATGTCTATAGGCAACTGACTGCACTCAGATCAAAGGGGGCCGAATATTTATGCACACATCACTTTGCAGTTATTTATTTGTAAAACATGTTTGGAATCACGTATGATTTTCGTTCCACTACTCATGTGTACACCACTTTGTGTTGGTCTTTCATGTGGAATTCCAATAAAATTGATTCATGTTTGTGGCAGTAATATGACAAAATGTGGAAAACTTCAAGGGGGCTGAATACTTTTGCAACCCACTGTATATAATATATATATATATATTGTGTGTATATATGCTGTGCATGTATATATATATATACACACACACACACACACACACACACACACACACACACACACACACACGTCCTTGTACATGGATTCACATGCACGTACATACATACATGTACATACATACATACATGTTCATGTATGTATGTACATGTTTGTATGTACAGGTATATAGAGAGAGAGTTTAGCCTCATTTTTCTCTAATTACAAGTTGTAATTTGATCTCTCCCCTGTGTCACCTGACTGCTATGGCTGAGATAGCAGAAAAGCTTATTTGAAAGCACAGGATAGTAACAATATAGCCATTTGGTTCCCAACTGCTTCTAAGCCAAGTACTTCTGCCATACTGTTACCGATTTTTGCCCTGATTTTGACTACTTTCTGCCTGCCAACTGCACCGACCTCTGCTCTGGTTTTGACTACTCTCTTATTTGTACAGTTTCAAAATTTTTAAGTGTCTTCATAAATTTAATTAATTCACAAAATTTGTGTTCTAGTCTTTTATTTGTATGCAGAATGTCTACCAGGCTTTTATTTTGTCATATTTTGGTAAATTATGAGTTGGAGGCCGAAAATTCTAGAAAAAAATTTACCGCTTTTGACTCATAATTCCAGACACAAATGCACCGCCAGGGAGCTGGACATTCGTTTTTCAAACTGAAAAGTTATTTGTGTAGTTGTGCCTGCTGCATATTTTCATACAAAGGTAACACCTCTAGTTATTGCCTTTCAGCAGAGATGTTTTTATTTTACCTACTTCCTGTTACCGCCCTCTTGAGGAAACGAGCCCTTAGGGCCCTACTAGACTGAATGAGCCTCAATAAAATAATTGAAATGCTTGGGTTTTGCTGATTAGAGCAAAGAAGACCGGCACCGCTGACTGTATTTAAAGCTCTTTAATAGCACCTGTTTCGGTTACACAACCTTTTTCAAACTGCTCAATAGCCATAAAAAAGTGACACACATACACCTTTAAATACACCCTCCCTCTGTGGGAGGGGCCCCAGAACGGACCTGATAGAGAACTGTGTCCCTATATGCAAAGTTGATAGAAAGGCGTGGATACACATATCGTAGCCAATAGAAACAAGTACCTGTAAGATGTAGGTCTCCCCGCCCCCTCTCTGGAGAATCGGCAGTCCTATAATGGCAAAAAAATGCCCGCATGGCATATCTCCCGTTCCAGCTCGCATTGTATACCGATGCGGCTACCGCTCTGACAACTTCCAGGTCAACCCGGAAAGGCACAGCGTGTGTCAATTTTTTATGGCTATTGAGCAGTTTGAAAAAGGTTGTGTAACCGAAACAGCAGTCTGTCACTGCTGCCACTTGGTGCTATTAAAGAGCTTTAAATACAGTCAGCGGCGCCGGTCTTCTTTGCTCTACTTGGACTGTGCTCCCCAGGAGGCACTGGGGAGAGGCCTTGGCACGCTGCATTCCCTGATTGGAACAGTGCTCCCTTCCTTCTGTTAGTGTAGGTTTTGCTGATGGCAAGGGCATTGTGACAACACAATAATAGCGGTGCCTTGTGCAGAGTAGTTCCCTCCATTTCACATCCAATTGAAATCGTTGTGTCTGTAACTAAAACGGGCTCTGTATGAAACAAAGCACCTTGGCTTAATACAGAGCTTGTTTTGGTTACTCCTTGATTTTGCCCGATGAAGCGGGTCATACCTGCAAAACGCATTGCTTTGTGGAGATTACAATAAAGTTTTTCTTTTTTAAATTTGATAAAATCGAGTCATCATTGGGGAGGAAAGTCCATCACTACCACTCTTCTTAACCACTTAGTGACATGCAGACATATTAAAACGTTCTGTTGGAGCCTCTTAATGGCTCCAGGATGTTTTAAAATGTCATGCACTGTTGCTGTGCGCGCTCCCGTGCGTGCATGCGCGCTCCCGCACGTGTACGTGCATTCCTGTGCATGTGCTCGTGAAAATAGTGAAAAACCCACCTAAAAAAAAATTACACCTTTATTTCCAATACTATATACTAATACCATACTTTGTACTAGGGACATAATTAAAATCTTGTTATAACCAGGACAAATAGGCAGATAAAATGTGTGGGTTTTATGTACAGTAGCAGTGTTTATATTAAAAATATAGGGGATAAAATTGGAGTAATTGTGTATTTTTTCATTTTTTCCTTGTTTTCCCCTTTAAAATGCATAGAAAATAATGTAATTACTGAAAACAAATATCAACCCCCAAAACCCCAATTGGCGGTGAAAAAAAACAAGATATAGATCATTTCATTGTGATTAGTAGTGATTAAGCTATTGGCAAATGAAAGGGATGAGCACTGAAAGGTGAAAATCTCTCTTGTCCATTAGGGTAAAAACCTCATTGGGGTGAAGTGGTTAAAGAGGAGCTGTTAGGTATAGGGTCTCAGAGAAAAAAAAACACATATATCAGTAGATAAATATTGGCTGTACTTACATTACATATGCATTTCACTGTCCACGTTTGGATTTCACAGAATTTTTATATAGTATTTGCAGAGAATGATGCTCCTGACAGCTCATGGCAGGGTCCATGTTTGTCTGTCTACTATGAAGCCAATTGTGATGTCATATCCTCCCTGCTTCCTGATGATTCGACTCACAAAAAAGATCCTAATGGACAACACTACTGTGCAGTGAATATTAATTAGCCATGTGGCTAGGAACAATAGCGGACTCATGCAGTATACTCTAACGGAACATGTGCCCTGTGATTTTTCAATGCTGGCTGCTGTTACAAGCTGCTGTAACATTAGCCTGTAACTTCTCACTGTGAAAGCAGCCTTAGGGCGTGATAGGGAAATGAAGGGGATGACCCAAGGTACTGCAGTGGGGAGAAGATGCAGCCTCAGAATGCTTTGCAGTATCTGTTATGCATCCTGCTGGCCTCCTTCAGAGCTTGGGAATAACCAGCCTTGCTGTTCAGCACACATCATAGTAAGAGAGATTTTTAACTTCAGTATTGCCTTTTTGGCTTCCTTCTAAACTGTTTAACACAGGAGAATAGAGGTTTTAATTAGCTTTTGCAGCCTGACAGTTAGTCTTTAAACAGTTTTTAGTGTATATTTTCCTTCTTGGCGCCTCTGTTTTACAATTATTTGCAAGTTTCATGCACCCTTGGTGGAGGCATGCTACCCCATTTTCTTCCAATCTACTGAGTGACTTCTTGACCCGTATGAGGTCAGGTCTAATCTCCACACTTGCCTATACAGTGGTTGCCTTAGCGGTGAGGATCATTTCATACAAAATACCTCACATCTATATAACTAGAACATGCTACACTATTGTGGGCTCTCGATTTCCCCTTTTGTCTTTCTGTATATATTGTATGTGCGTTTAATTCTTAAACACAAGCAAGGGAAGCCCATTGGAGCTCTTAGTGTACTCCTATTTAGCATGGTGTAAATCCAGGCTAAATAGGAAATCAGATTTCTGGCATCTCGAGTCACTCCTGTGTAGCTTCTGTGTTACAAGCAGGATGATATTTGCTCATCTTGACATACTGTGAAGTGTTTGTCAGCAGGAAGCGTCTGCTGGAGTAACTGCTTTTAACAGATCTGACCACTGATGTATGATGCATTTTCCAGAGGCTGTCAAAACACTGGTAGGCGATGGAAGAGTGATATATCCTCCTCTGGGTGTAAATAGAGTTGTGTCTCTTCCTCTGGAGGCGTTCATTTCTCGTGATAGTGGAACCTGTTTATTAGGACCTGACAGCCCGGATCTTCTGCCTTTCATTGGCATTTATAAGGGGTAATGGTGAATGCTGCTCGGTGTGCATTTGGGCAGATGGAAATGAAGCTAATTGGATGGCTGTGCAACAAGTTATCAGTGAGGCTGCAGCACGTCTGAACTTTAATATTTTTAGTGTCTCTAGCAGCGAATGAGACGAAACAAGCACAGCAAGGATGCAAACATCAATTATAAGTCAATTTCTCCATTCTATCTTAGGCTAAAGTAAAGGTTTGCCTGGGGTTTTCCTTTAAAGTCCAATGATTTCCCGGTGCTGTGTAAGCACTCAGTGGCAGGGATTGTTTTTATGCAAGTATAAGCAGATGTCAGATAAATTCACTTTAAAGTGAACCGGAGGCAAACCTTGGGTCAAAAAGCGAATATTAATCTAGAAGAGGCGCCTCTGGATCCTGTAGACTCTACAGTGTAGAGGCTTCCTGTGTCTTCCTCGACTTTGCCACTCTTTGCCGCGCTTCTCTTCATGCACAAGTGCGGCCATGCTGCACATGCACCAGCACATGGCCGCGCCTGCACAGTAGCACAGAGTCACTCGTACAGGAGTGGCTCAGGGCTACTGCTCAGGTGTGGTTATACTCGCACAGATGCAGTACGCCAATGTTTGTGTATGAAGCGGAGTGCGGCCCGGATCTTCAATCTAACAAGCTCTTGTCTGGTTTCTTTGGGGTTTCCAAAACAGAGGCTTGCGTAGGAAGCCTCTACAGAGGCTTTCCTCTTCTTAGGTACGTATCCACTTGTTGACCTGAGGTTCGCCTTGGGTACACTTTCAGATCAGGAGTACCTTTGCCAGCCACCTCCTGTAGAACTGACTTTCAGAGCAGCAGACTGCAGTCTTTTTGAGAGAGTTCTCTCTGTGCCCCACCCTTTTTTCGGTCTGAACAGCAGGATGATGATGGGCCAAGGGAAGCCCCATACTCAGGACCAGCTGTTACAGAAAACCTTCACTCAGTGGCGTAACTATGGATGAAGGTGAGTGGGGCATGCATACTCATCTACTCCCAGCTATCTTTACACAGCCATAGAGCAGCTTCGCTGAGCTGTCTGTGGCCGCCAAGTGTCCTAAAAGCCACTTCTAGTATTTGCACTTTGGGAGAGTAAGTTAAGCAGCCGTGATTGTTACTAAACCAGTTATGGTGATCTAATAACGTTATGACTCCGAAAGTCCAACCTTCGGAGGTAGAGCCTTCTGTCATGCCCTTACCCTTAGGAACGCCTTGCCAAACCCAATCAATACGGCTCCAACCATGGAGAAGTTTAAATCAAATCTGAAAAGCCCCCTGTTTAGTCTGATGTTTGTGATAACACACCACTATGTAATGAGCTCAGACAAGAGTATGCGCTTTGTGTACTGCAGGAGAAGCTCTTTGCAAATATTGTGCTGTTACTGTTGGTTCCCATAGTTTGAGTGACTGGAAGCAATAGGGCAGAAAGGCTTGTAGATTGGGAAGATGTTTGCCAGAATGTTTACAGAGATGAGCTTTAAAATCTTTGCTAATTTACTAAAGCTTTACATGTAATGCAGATTTATTGCATTAGTAATTTTGCTCTGATAAGGGCATAGGTGAAGATGGCATACACCTTTTGTTTATATACAGCTGCAGCAGAAAGTCTTATCAGCAAATTTCTTTATCAGTCGATATTCTGCAATCTAAAAGCTTATTGGAGAGAGTTTCCAGCAGAAACGCCATTTGACAACTGAGGCCACACTAGTCTTCTCCTGCTGATCACAGTCATATCAGCACTACCTTAAGTATCCACTGAAAACTACCAAAGTCCTGGCTGTGTAAATTTGTTTGGAATATTATATTTTCAAAAAACAACAACAAAAAAACAACTGAAATGGAAAATTACCAATTTCATAAGAAACAGATTTCAGGAGGCACACACAGCTATCATGGCTTTGAAGAGACACTACGTGGTTTTATAAGTGTGCAGCATTAACTGTAATCAAAATAACAGAATGAATAAAATAGCTTTATTTATTTTTTATTTTTTACAATAGTTATTTATAAATTACTAGCTGATGGCCTGGCGTTGCCTGGTTATGTATTTGCCTGATGTTGGCTCCACCCACCTTTTCTATCCCTAACACACAATTACTCAGTTACTCAATTACCTAGTTTGTGAGCTTTAAGGTCTTTGGCATCAATAATTGAAATTGAAATGAAACAAATCTGATTGGCTGTGGCTCCACCACTTATTTTGAATTTGAACCCCATTCACCCAATGACCAACTGTACCAGGTTTGAGGCTTGTGCCATTAACAGTGCAAGAATGTCAGCAATTACATATTCCCCTTGAAAATCAATAGGTGAATTGTGATTGGCTTTTGTAGGCTCCACCCACTTTTCTGAATATTATTCCCATTCACCCAGTCACCAACTGTGCAAAGTTTGAGAACCTTACTATAAACAGTGTAAGAATGGCTGTAGTTTACATTTTCCCAGTGAAATTTGTATTTGTCTCTGCTCACTGATGACCGCCATTGCCTGGGTATGTATTTGGCTGGTGTTGGCTACGCCCACTTTTTCTAACGCTAACACACAATTGCTCAATTACTCAATGACCAAGTTTGTGAGCATTGCTGTCTTTGGCATCAATAATTTGCATTGAAATGGAACAAATCTGATTGGCACCCAATGACTAACTGTACCAGGTTTGAGGTTTGTGCCATTAAGAGTGCAAGAATGACAGCTATTAAATATTACCCTTGAAAATCAATAGGTGAATTTTGATTGGCGTTTGTAGGCTCGACCCACTTTTCTGAATATTGATCCCAGTCACCCAGTGACCAACTGTGACCAACGTTGTGGGATAAAAGAAAGGGTTGTGGAGTCGGTACAAAAATCATCCGACTCCTCAGTTTATGAAATCACCGACTCTGACACCAGGTACCCAAAATTGCTTTGACTCCTCGACTCCTCGACTTACTCCACAGCCCTGAGGTGGCATCTTCATAATAAACAGCTAAGGCTAAAGGTGGCCACACACCATACAATAAAATGATCCGATTTTACGGCAATTCGATAAAAACTATCGTATCTCCAGAAAAAATCAAAAGCTTTTTTTCATTCGACTGAAAAATCCGATCGTATTTCCTGTTTTCTTCGATTTTCATCGATCCGGAATGCCAGATATTTTTCTTCAACTTTTCTAAAGATTGTATGGTGTGTGTTAGGTTGTCAATTTATTAATATACACACCCTAGCAATTTTGTTAGAGTTTCCAAACATTTTTTATCATACGTGTGTGGTACATTGGTCATATTTTTGAAATATTACAATCAGTCAGAAAAATTGATTGCAATTCTTAAAGGACTTCCAAGGCCAAATAAAAAAAAAAATTAAATACCTGCCTCATATTTGAAGGCGCGGAGGACGCCGTCCGCGCCCTCCGTGCCGCTCCGCCGGGTCCCCGCCGCTTAATAGCCCCCCGGGCCGGCTCCCGACCTCACGGCCCGGGTTGGGCTCTCCTGCCTCTATAAACATGGCCGCATAAGCTGGCTGCGGCTGCGCAGTCCGCATAGCCGTGAGTGCGGATGCGCAGATCTAGGGCCAACCCCCCAGTCCACGCTACAGGAAACAGCCTGTAGCGTGGATCGGGGGGTTGGCCCTAGAGCTGCGCAGCCGCACTCGCGGCTATGCGTACTGCGCAGCTACACTCGCGGCTATGCAGACTGCGCAGCCGCGGCCAGCTTATGCGGCCATGTTTGTAGAGGCAGGAGAGCCTGACCCGGGCCGTGAGTTTGGGAGCCGGCCCGGGGGGCTATTGAGCGGCGGAGACCCGGCGGAACGGCATGGAGGGCGCGGACGGCAATTTGGCCTCGGAAGTCCTTTAAATTGAACAGATATTTAAAAAATCTTATGGTGTGTGGCTACCTTATGCTGGGCATACACGGCTCGACGCAGGCTTATCCGCCGCTGATGGCTCGATTGATAATATCTGACGTGTCCAATGACCGCGGGATCGATTCCGTGCTCGATACCCGCGGGCGGACAATAGCGATGAATCGAGCGGAAGATAAGTGCTGGCGGGGACGAGCAGGAATCGATCCGGGAGCACACGCGGACGAGCGGGGACGCGGCGGGAGTCGATCCGGCGGCTAATCGGCCACCGGATCGACCCGTGTATGCCCAGCATAAAGCCTCACTGGGAGGGCGGGCCACGTAACAATATACAGCAAATTATAGCTATAGGAGTTGTTTCTTATGCTGAAAGCAGGACATTTAACATAAAAGTGGGTATCCTGAATAATTTACTGCATTCTACTATATGTCGTTACTTTCCATTTTCCTTTGGTTCGAAATTGCCACCCTGTCTTCATAGAACGGAATGAAGTACCATGTATTATATTGGGCACAGCACACCGCCACCCATGTCAGGTAGGGGTGGAGGAGGAGAGGTACTGTAGTCATGTGACCACTTTTCTTTTGAATCATTAACATAGGAACTATCAATACATCAGCACTAAAGCTGGTGTGTCATCTTACTAGATTGGTGGGTGAGGAGTTTAATGCAGCACTTTATCAATCCTGTGACTAGTGGGCCATTCATTGTACCAATATGCTGCACCAAGTTCTTTACATAACTGTGACCTTATTTGTAAGAGTCTCTTGATGTTGCACAGAAACCTGCCCTTTACTTTGCCTCACAGAGACTTTCAGCCTTTTCTGCGATGATATGGTCTGAATCTATATGAAAAATTAAACAAAAAAGCACTCTCGTCTTACAGCCTATTTTGCTTACTACACATTATTTTTAATGAACCTTGTCTTCTACAAATAATGCAGTTACTTATAGTTTGCTGAGGCAGTTCCCATAAGGGTTTACACTATTACAAGCCTGCACTGTGATGATTCATTTGCATGTGGTTTATAAAAAAAAATATAGACAGATTTTTTAACACAGAATCACGATGAGATGAACTTTGTTGAGGCAAAAGAAAGAGTTTTCGTTGTGGGTAACCACTGACATTACAGTACCAGGTCTCTGCTGCTGTGCAAAACATATGCTGCTGCCTGTCTAGTATTATTCACATTCTTTCTTCAAAGCGGACCTGAACTCAGAACTTCCTCTCTGCTCTAAAAGATAAGCAACAGCATAATAACCTTTACAGAAAAACATTTCTTTGTT
This sequence comes from Hyperolius riggenbachi, assembly GCF_040937935.1. Taxonomy (NCBI): domain Eukaryota; kingdom Metazoa; phylum Chordata; class Amphibia; order Anura; family Hyperoliidae; genus Hyperolius; species Hyperolius riggenbachi. The sequence continues at coordinate 92,529,214 of NC_090652.1, read as the reverse complement.
ACAGCTGATACAAATCCTGCAATAAATCTGCAGTTTGTCTACTTCCTGCTTTCATATAAGCAGACATATAGTTAACATCCTGTGCTTACAAATTCACTCAACCAACCGACACAACAGAAAGATCAAATTTTACTTGTAATTAGTCACAGATGAGGGGGAATTAGACAGGCTAACTCTCTAAATACATACAGGGTGGATTTCTCTCTGTTTTCCTTCTGTCCTGTGCAAGAGTTCAGGTGCACTTTAAAGCTAGCTATAATTATCTTATAGCATTTTGCCAAACCAACGCTAAATTGGCACTGTGCAACATTTCGGTTACAGTATGTTAGGCTACATTTGCACTATGCTTGTTGCGTTGGGAGTCCTGGAAAAAAAGGGTCGCAACAGTGTTGAAAAGTCATATCATGCTTTATGAGTGGGATACATACAGTGAAACATACAGAAGGGTCCCCAGCCACTGGCTTGTGGCCCAGTGCCAGTCCACGAGCTGTTTTGAGCAGTCTGCAGGCCTAACCTCTCTCAATTCTAAGTCATGCAGGCAGTAAAGTGTCACCAGGTCTGCCGTCCTCTCCTCACAGCTGTCGGGCTGTGCTGCTTCATGTTCCGCACAGCGCTCAGTGCTGATGTGCATAAGAAGTTGTATGAAGTATACTGCAGGAGAACATAGCTCACCTGTTGATGTTCTGCTGCTCTGCATGGCTGAAAATAATTATTTTGCAGGTACTAATCGGTAACGGTGCATGACTGCATATTGAGAGAGGGGTTAGGGGCGCAGACCGGCTCACCTAGTGGTGTGGTGTGGCTGCTCTGCTGCATGCTGCTCTGCATTGCTGTGGATGGGGCTCTGTGAGGGGGTCAACTTGTCATTAAGGGGTAGGAGGAGGATTCGGTTACCTGGACACACTTTTCTGGGAGTGGGATTGGGGGGCTGGTTGAGAGATGTCAGGCCACAGTTTGTTGGGGGGGGGGGGGGGGGGTGAGGGGTTGGTGTGAAAGAGATACAAGGCACACTGTGGGAAAGGTGAGGAGAGGAGGGGTTAGTAGAGACCTTGTCCCACTTAAAATATGCTTTTGGGAGGTTTTAGGGGGCCCAATGGCTTTCCGCAAGCCTGCACCATAGCTCCTGCTCCCTGGGGCCTTCATAACCTTCCCTTTCTTTTACCCCCAACAGACTACCCCACCACCATAAACCAACCCCTTTCTGGAAAAACACCTCAACCCGTGAGACACAAAATGCCCCCCACGCTTGAAACGTACCAAATTTGCATCAGCTTGAAATTATTAGCATTTTATTGACCATCTGTCATCGCTAGTTGTGGATGGGATTCCCCGCTCATTCCCTGGATTACCGTATGTACAATGCTGGCAAGCAGGCCCAAATCAGCCTGATGGCTGCCTCAGAGTTTGAGATCACTAGGAATGGAAATAGTAAATAAAGGCTCCAGAGCTAAAAATAGATAGAAATCATCGATTTGCTTGACTGCCATAAATATATCCCAAGGTGAATCTTATATTGTAAGGACACTAATTATTTAATACAGGTGCCCCCATACTTTTCATACCAAGAGCCATATCACAGTTTAGTCTGCTAGTGAAAGCGGTCTCAAACTAGTGAAATTAATCTTTTTTTGCTGATTACCGCTACGTTCACTATGTCTATCTGACCTCAACTCAGAACTTCCTCTCTACTCTAAAAGAGCAGCAACATCATAATAACCTTTAAAGAAAATCATTTCTTTGTTACAGCAGATATATTGTTAACATCCTGTGTTTACCAATTAACTTATCTGCCATGGCAGTCACATGACACAGCTGAGTGATCAAATTACAACTTGTGATTAGTCACAGATGAGGGGGAATTAGACAGGCTAAACTCTCTAAACCCATGCAGGGTGCATTTCTCTGTTTTCCGTCTGTCCTGTCTGTGCAAGAGTTCAGGTCCACTTTAACATGGCTGGTTGCTCCGGCATTGACTAACATTACCTCCCTCTGCACTGCCTCAACCGCTGCTAATAGGTTGTTGTTTTTTTCACATGTTGCCCTGGCATTTATTCAGTGTGCAGAAATGGAACACCGCTGCCAGACTGAAGACTTCTTTCAGAGCGTTGGACAATCAGCCAATAAATTCTGCAATGTAATATTATGTGCTTGTAGAATGCGTTTAAGAGACTGGATTTTCAGTAGCAACAACACCAAAGCAACGCAGATAACACCACTCATGTGCACTCTGCCCAGTGATCCCATAGAGCAATGCAGCACTCATTCTTTCAGAGGAGGCTTTGTAATAAAAAAAACTGCTGGGAAAATGAGTACCTAGACACTTTTGAAAATGGAGCCTAAATCTGCTGAAGGAAAATTCTTGTTTTCCTTAGCTGCAGTTTACATTCATTTCGTATTGGGTTTTTTTTTTCCAACTTTCTTTTTATTTAGATTTTCTTTTTGAACATTAAACAACATAAGATGACAAGATACATCTTGCAATACGAAATATTACAAAGGAGAATACAAATATTGCTCAAACGTGTCACTATAGGACAAGCGTAACTGCCAGAAATGGAAGTCACATCTATAGTAGAGTATCAAGAAATATGGAGTTCTGCCCATGTAGACCATAAATCCCATACTTTATCAAATGAGGGTGACATTTCTCTAATGACGGGGCTGATCTTTTCAAGGGTATAGGTAAGGTGGATCCGGTGAACCAATTCGGTCCTCGTGGAAAAAAGGATCTCCCTTTTAGTCTTAGCTAAGAGAGCCTCAGAGGTGTTTCAAATCTGGCCCAACTACTTATTCTGGTGTTTGGTCAAATTACATTTCGTATTGTTTTAAAGCAGTATATGAAAAATAATATTGGATTTATTTTTTTCCACCCCTCATGAGCACATCTGATGTTACTACATGTCGTTCTTATAGGTGATGCTGGTGGGAGATTCCGGAGTGGGGAAGACTTGTCTTCTTGTCAGATTTAAAGATGGCGCCTTCCTGGCTGGTAGCTTTATCTCCACTGTTGGGATCGACTTTCGGGTAAGTTGCAATTAATACTTGCCTCTACTCTTCATCACGTATATAAATGTAAATAAGATATGCTTGTCTTAGTTGAAATGCAGAACATTTAGGTATTTTTAGGGCAGCAATTATATTTCAATTAAAGGTAAATTAGCACATGCAAACTAACAAGCAGTGCTTACTTACTGTCCATGAGCTGCTGCTGCTGTAGATTGCTCACATTGAGCTGCTGGTGAGATTTTCAGCATTTGCATAACCTTGTACCAAATGACCCCATCTAGGTGGAAGGTTGACCGTATGCAGAGATGGATTAAGATGTAATGGGGCTGGACTCTGATGGACTATTGCTGGTTTAGGGTTTGGCGGGCCCCTGGAATCTCAGTAGGGTGGTCTTTGAGCCCCCATTTTCCAGGTTGAGACCCGCAACGCCTTGCATTGCGTTGTAACATCTGTTCCACCTATGTGGTTTGTGATTATCTGTGTTTTGATTTGTTCTGCAATTTATGTCCTGTAATGATTTTTGCTTAATAAAGCTCTTTTATAAAAAAAAAAGATGTAATGGGGCCCTAGGAAAGGTAGTTGATTTAGCGCTCTCTTGTGGTCCTTTTGATAATCTGAAATAAAGAGAGGCTAGAGGCAGCAGGCAGCAGGTGAGTTCCTTGACAGCCACGAGGCCTCAGGCTCCTGCCTAGGTGCCCAGGTGGATAATCCTGTTCTGAGTCCATATGTCAGATGTTGCATGCAGTAGCTTTGAACCACAACCATGTAGAGCAGGGGTCCCCAAACGTTTTAGGTCGAGGGCCGGGTCAACATACTTCAAACTGATGTAGAGAGTTCTGAATGTTTCAACCTCCAAACATAGTTGCCTTTGTAGATGCTCACACTTGGTTACACTCGTCAGAATAAGAAGCTATGATTGATCAAGGTTGTATAAGTATAAAACCATGTGGTTGCACTTGGGTGAATGGACGCTTACTGGTACCAACAATTATGCTTCCTTTCATCTTACTATTTGCACTTTCCCATAAAAGGATGTTTAACCACTTAAGGACCAGCCTATGCTGGTCCGATCTGTGCTGCGTGGGCTCTCCAGCCCACAGCACAGATCACTTTGAAGCCAGGGCGACCAGACTTCCCCCCTTTTTTCCCCATTAGGGTGATGTCCTGCTGGGGGGGTCTGATCGCCGCCGGCCATCTGCGTTTTTACGGGGAGGGGCTCATCAAAGCCCCCCTCCGCAGCCATTTCCACCCTCACGCTCCTTACCTCCCTCTCCCTCTTCCTACGTAATGCGCAGGACGGAATTCCGTCCTGCGCCTCCTAGGATAGGCTTCAACCTATCAGATGCCCGCGATCCCCGGCCAATCAGAGGCCGGGGATTGCCGATCTGCCTTACGGCGCTGCTGCGCAGCAGCGCCGTATGATGTAAGCAGCGGGGATTTCTTCCCCGCGTGTTTACATTTTGCCGGCGAGCCACGATCGGCGGCTCTCCGGCTGTTCATGGAGACACCCTCCGTGAACTGACATGGAAAGGCCCCTCGATCGAGCGGCCGTTTCCATTGTAAACCACTTAAGACCTGCCGACGTGACCACTGTTGTAAAATGCATGTGGACGCACACTTATAAAAAAGTACATTTTTTTTCCCAATTAAAATGTACTATGAATTACTTTTCTCCTATGTCACTGTTGCTTCCAGTAGACAGTAAACATTTTGACAGATCTGACAAGTGTTGAACTAGTCCATTTTCTCACAGGGAATTTTCAGTATTTCCTTTATGCTTTACAAAAGCACTCCCTGGAATGGACCTATACAAAGCCAGCCTCGCTACTTGCTTGCACACTATTATGGCAGATGGGTTGAGCAACTGCTCTTCAGTAAGGGCTGGTGCACACCAAAACCCGCTAGCAGATCCGCAAAATGCTAGCAGATTTTTAAACACTTTTTTTTATTTTTATGAGGCGTTTTGCTAGCGTTTTGCGGATTGCTGCAGCGGATTTCAGTATAGTAGATTTCATATATTGTTACAGTAAAGTTGTTACTGAACAGCTTCTGTAACAAAAACGCCTGCAAAACCGCTCTGAACAGGCGTTTTTCAGAGCGGTTTGCGTTTTTCCTATACTTAACATTGAGGCAGAAACGCACCCGCAATCCAAAAAATGCCTCACCCAGGCATTTTTCGTTTCTGCAAAACGCCTGCCGCTCTGGTGTGCACCACCCCATTGAGATACATTGACCAAGCAGATCCGCAGCCGCAAGCGGATCTGAAAACGCCCAAAAAGCCGCTCGGTGTGCACCAGCCCTAAGTGCTTTTGAAAATAAAGAAGACCCTGAGAATCCCCCATCAGGAGATTGGACCAGTCCAAAACCTGTCTGATTTTTGCAGCCTATAGTAAGTGACAGTGATGTAGTAAAATGCAATTTGTAGTACATTTTTACTGTGTAATGAATATTCTGTATTTTATACCTATAGTATGCATTTAAAATGTTACCGTTTCTCGTGACAGTGATCCTATAACCACTTCATGCTATCGGTTGAAGGGTTCATATGCAGGCATGCATGCGCTGTCCCACAGCACACGTGCGTTTTAGCAAAATAGAAGGACTTCTATAAATAGCCTATGCACTAAAGTGGCAGAAATAGGATGCTTATAAATGCCCATTTTGCAGTGGTTAAGTAGGGCTCCTTCTCCCTGTGAATTACCTCTGTTTCTGATCTAGTCTACAACTCTCCTGTGTATACGAAAAACTATATAAAGGGCAAATTTTACTCTGCTTTACTTGTCCCTCCCCTTTCCTTTCCCCGGTACATCAGTTATCAGCTCTGCCAGCTATTATGGTGTCTGAAGCCATCAGTGAGTGCGGGTTCTGTTAGCATTGTACAAGTCACTCCCTTTAGAAACCAATTTGATTCTGCTGCTCACTTCAGATACTGCAGTAGACAGCACAGCTATAAACCTGTCTGATTACAGAGGTAGGGAGAGAAAAGCAGAAGATGAATGTTTTTAAGAAGAGGTAAAATGTGTCTCTACCAGCCCAGTACATGGCACTTAGTCTGCTGCGTTTAGATCCGCAGTAGCCCCTATTGCAAGGTGACCGCAGGGACAAGAGAGCAGAATTGTGGGTAATACTATTGAAAAGTTTGACTATTCAAGTAACTGGTTAGTCTGGTAAATATATGTTCACTGCCTGTCCTAAAAAAAAATAGGTAACTGGATTTAACAAGACAAATTGACTGGGGTAGCTGCGTTTGGTCAGGTCTAGGTTCAGCAATCTTATGTGCGCAAAGCACAAGGTCAGCTGACTACCTGAATATACTATATGACCATTTTATTTCATCAGTCAATGTATTCTTCCGGGATGGCATGGGCATACTCCAAGATGGCAATGTCAGGATTTACCAAGCTCAAATAGTGAAAGAGTGCTTCAGGGAACATGAGACATCATTTTCACACTCAGATCAGCCACCACGAGTCCAGACCTTAACCCCACTGAGAATCTTTGGGATGTCCTGGGGAAGTGATACGCCTCCCAACGTGTCAGATTCATCAAATGCTGGAAATACTGCGGTGCACACATAGCGCATTCCAATATTAGTCACTTCCGCATTCAGCACTGTGAGCTACGCCAGTAGCGCGACTCACGGTACTAGGGTAGCGTGACCATTGCTATGGTAACACTCATTACTAATGAACGTTATTGTTAGTAATGTGCGTTACTATAGCAACTGTCAATCTACTCTAGTACCATGAGTAGTCTGCTGCTGGCGTAACTTGCGATGCTGTATGCGGAAGTGATAGTAATACAGATGTGCGCTATTTGTGCACCTCAATATTACAGTCAATATTACAGTCATTTGTACCGCAGTATTACCGGCATTTGATGAATCTGACCCATCATCTCTTCAAGATTTTGGCAAAAAATTAATGCAACTCTGGATGGATATTACAGAAACTTAATTAATTAAATTCTGTGACATCGCAGAAACACATTGAAACGAAGCCACAGCAAATGTGTGCCGTAATTAAAGTTTGTGTGTAACCTTTTGTTTTGGACAGGCAGTGTATGTAATCTCAGTTACACTTTAACTGGTTCAGGACTGTGTGTAGTTAAAACTACGCCGTACTTGTGGCTGCTTAAAGAGACCCCGAATAGTAGGTAAAATAAAAAATGTCACTTACCTGGGGCTTTCTCCAGTCCACCGTAGGCTGCAAGGTCCCTCGGCATCCTCCTGTCTCCTGTCTGGGTCCCCCTGGCGGCTCCGTTACCGGCGACACCCGGGCCACCTCGATGACGCGTAGCGGTCGGCGTGATGACGCGGAGCGTCCAGATCCAGGAAGTGTGGGCCCGACACCCAGCCCAGGTGTCGCCGGTAACGGAGCCGCCAGCGGGACCCGGAGAGGAGCCAGGAGGACGCCAAGGGAACCTCGCGGCCTACGGTGGGCTGGAGGAAGCCCCAGGTAAGTAAAAAAATGTATTTTACCTACTACTCAGGGTCCCTTTAAAGTGTTCCAGTGACTAAAATAAAAGTTTTATACCTGTGGCTGCCGGAGAGATACGTAGAGTGTGCATTTCTCTTGCGCAGACTGGCCGTGACGGAACCCGGTACCGGCGATACAGAAGGCTGAGGACGGTGGCGTGGGAGCGATCCATGTACATGGGGCTGGAGGAAGCCCCATGTATGTATAAAACTTTTATTTTAGATCGTCTCTAGTTTCCTTTAAGCCTGATGCGACATATACACGGGATGCGATAGTCGATTACAGTGATCAGGAAGTAAAAAATAAAAAAAAGGCTTTGGTCCCTAAGGGGTGGTCTTACTTGAGTGAAAAAGAACCTACAAGTCAAAGATATTTACAAGCATTTGTATCTATTCTGAAATTGCTAGAAAAGTGAAGTCTTAACTGTCTTGGATATCTTTATGTTATATAATTGTATTATCTTTCTAAAAGTGTCACGCCGAGGTGACACGTCCTTTAACATCTCTTATCACTTTTGTGTTTGAAATAATAAATGCATGGCTGGATTGGCTGTCATACTTAGTGTGTTGACAATGATTTATTGAAATTCTGTTCTTATAAAGTGGAGATTTTAAATAGGTCCTGTTTTTCTTGCTTTATGTTAACAGTTCTGGAATAATTCAAGTATTTTGGTTTTTTTTAATATGGACTGCTGTGTGGTTAAAGTGGTCCCAAATTAAAAATACAAGATTTCAGAAATAAAATCTATTTTCTAACTTATAATAATAAATAGCAGCCTTTTTTCAGCTGCATGATGACAAATATAAAATATTTTACATTTATTGGAGGAATCCCTCCCTTCCTTTCATATTGCCGGGCAGAATCCGGCAGACTGGTGGAGGACATAAAAAACAAAAACAAAACACAGGCTGCTACTGATGATGTCACGGGGAGGTGATCTCAGCTTGTGTGAGATTTCACATAGACGACGCCCCTGTGAGGGAGGGTAGCTGATGTCAAACACACCCATGATCTACTAAGCTCAGAAGTAATGGCTGCCACTTGTATAACCCTAGTTATGAAAATTGGAAGGTAATTATTGATTGTTCCCATAAACGGGTTGACTAGGGTATGTTCTCTCTTTTGATTGGATCGTAAAATCCAACATTCAGATCAGTTATATTTTGTGTTCCAATCAACCATATAATTGTTTTACATCGATTTTCACCACACGCTGCATAGTTTCGATCGTAAAAATCACAAAAGATTACATCTGATGAAAAAATTGTACCATTAATGGTAATGGTAATACTATCGTAGTATTATATGTACGGTACTTGTTCAGGATTCTGCATGCCGGATCTTAAAAGGGATCTGGGTCTCTGAAAACAAGAAAAACAGGAACATTACCAGGGCTTTTTAAATAAAGTTTCTTGCCTTTTAAAAACAAGACTGCCATTTATGGAACACTGTTGCACCTTCTGCACAAAGCTTTTTTCATTTTCATGCCTGAAGTTCAGCTTCAGTTTTGCCACTTTGATCTGTTCTATTCTCATTTTCTATTCCCTTTTACTTTTGCTTTATCTTTTCGGCCTTGTGTTTTATGTTCCAACCACCACAATGCACTGCACAGTGACAGAATAGTTTAGAAAAAAAACCACGCTCAATACTTAGACAAGACACAGGACCTTTATATCGTGCTTTTCTTGTGGCAGACTCAAAGCGGCAGAGCTGCAGCCACTAGGAGCAGTGTTAGGGAGTCTTGCCCAAGGTCTCCGACTGAATATCCAGCTACCACTTAATACAAAATGTATTGCAACTAGCAGTAAATCGCTTAAAGTGGAACTATTGTATAGTTAACTTCTCCTATGCTCTAAAAGAGTGGCCACACCAGAAAAACTTGTAGAGGCAGTTTTTTCATAAAGTTACTTAAAGGGTTAATAGACTGTGTTTCACTTTTCTGGGAAGGTTAGCGAGGACATGTCAGCACACCACTGGTAGTGAATAGCACTCTCGCCTTGCAGTGCTGGGTCCAAGTTTGAATCCCAGCCAGGGCAGTATCTGCATGTAGTTTGTATGTTCTCCCTGCATCTGGGGGGAATTCCTCTGGGCACTCTGCTTTTCTCCTGTATCCCAAAAACATAAACAGAAGTTACCAGTAAATGGTTTTCCCCATAAATTGGCCCTAGACTACAATGGACAAACGACTATGGTAGGGATTATCTTCTGAGCCCCTCTGCGGGACAGTTAGTGACAAGACTGTGTACTAAAAGTGCTACAGATGTCAGTGCTATATGAATACACAATACTAATACATGCTGGGAGGCTTATTCCTGCCACAGTAGCGCCCCAGATTGCTCTTATGGTGCCCATACATGGTACAATTTTTTTCTTTTTTTTCGATTAGATAAGTTTGTTTGATTATTCCGTTACATCGAATATATAAAGATTTTTCCAACATGTCTGATCAGATTTTTATTGAAAAAACTGGATAATCGTTTGTTTTTCTTGATTGAAAAACAGATTATTTTTGACTTTCATTCGATTCGATCATTTTGGTCGAATAAGTTGGAAAATCGAATGCGTATATTGCATCATGTATGGGCACCATTAGAATGCTAACTGCCATTGTAACAACCGTGAAAACACAGCACAGAGTTTTGTTATGTAGGATTCAGTGGCTGTGATCACTTATATTGGCACAGCATGCAGAACTTTCCTTACCCAGAACATTGGGAATGAATTTGATGATATATCATATCCATGTAGCGTAATTATACTTTGAAGCAATACTGTACTCTGAGCTGGGGGACTTATAGTTTTTACATGGGTGATATTTCATTGGGACAAAACAACTAGGATAACTCTATGGGCAATAAATAGTAGGAAAGCTAGTATTTATGGTGTGATATGACAGAACTGTAATTCTGCTTTAATGTATTATAAGGCTTGTTTAGTTTATTCCATATGTGGCCATTGTTTAGCGCACCTTATATAGCAGAAGCTGAAATGTTAACCTTCCTGGCGGTAAGCCCGAGCTGAGCTCAGGCAATGCCGCGCAGGAAGATATCTCAGCCCCTGGTGGAGCGATTTGCTCCATTTAAAATGCTGTACGCGCAGCTAGCACTTTGCTAGCCGCGCGTACAGCTCGATCGCCGCCACTCTGCGGCGATCGCCCGTACGCAGCGGCGCAAGAGGCCCCCCCCCCCCCCGCCAGAGCCCTGCGCTGCCCGGACCAATGAGTTCCGGGCAGCGCTATGGGCTAGATCGGAGGTGTCTGACGTCAGGACGTCGGCTGATGTCCATGACGTCATTCCGATCGTCGCCATGGCGACAGGAGAAGCCAAACAGGGGAGCGCGTTATATACGCGTTCCCCTGTTTGCTATTTATGACGGCGACGATCGCACTAGAGGGACACATGCGCCCTCTAGTGGTGTTTCATGTAGCTACCACTCTGGTAGCTTTACATGAAACACAAAAAAAAAAAAAGTAAAAAAAAAAGGATTTTTGCCAATTTGGCTAAAAAAATTAACCGCCAGGAGGGTTTAAAGCCCTTGTTCAAACTCCCGAATTTATCAATATTAGCAAACTGAATTTAGGGCTCAACTGTTACTTATACAGTTTTTTTTATTTGATGCAGCTTTTCCAGAGAAATCCCCTTTGTGCACTGAGATTTAGGTGAGGTCACATGACTGACTTTTTTAAAGTACAGAGCTGCCAGCAGAGTGGAAAATTCATCCTCTGCACATTGCTATCACCTGACCACACCCACCTCTACTCTCTCCTTCCTCCTGTGGGTCAGTTAACAGCAAATTGCTGGAGGGTGGCCCCCTCCCACCCCTCTCAGCTCCTCCCTGACTACCTCATATGGGTGTTGGTGGGGTAGGGGAAGGACTATCAACAGTTCACAGACAGCTTTTCAGTCTGTCCAAGCTGAATATGACATTCAGGAGGTCAGCACTGCAAACCCAGCCTTCCCTGTATTAATAAATGAATGCTGTATAAAATGATTTATGTGCAATGCACATTAGCTATTATGCCTTTTCTTACTCTCATTCACACACAAAACCGAGCATCTGCCAGTAACGGTGCTGTGATTAATCTTTGTTCTTCAGGAAGATACACGGGCCTCATTTCAATGTAGATTTAAAGAGTCCTGCAGACATGTTTTGTTTTTTAAAAAGATCATTTGTAATCTTGTTCAGGTGACTGTGTGATGTCTGTTCAAATGTCTTCCATTCTCTGCAGCTGTGGTGTCTGCACTCAGTCACAGTAGATACTGACGACCATTTGCTATTGCTCTTCAACGGGGAGCCTCCTGCTCAACGTTTCTTCCCCTCTTCTCTCCATAGTACAGTACATGCCACTCAGCTATTGGCTTCTGCTCAACCTCTCTTCCCCTCTGCTCTCCATAGTACAGTACATGCCACTCAGCTATTGGCTTCTACTCAACCTCCCTTCCCCTCTGCTCTCCATAGTACAGTACATGCTGCTCAGCTATTGGCTTCTACTCAACCTCTCTTCCCCTCTGCTCTCCATAGTACAGTACATGCCGCTCAGCTATTGGCTTCTGCTCAACCTCTCTCCCCCTCTGCTCTCCATAGTACAGTACATGCTGCTCAGCTATTGGCTTCTGCTCAACCTCTCTTCCCCTCTGCTCTCCACAGTACAGTACAATTGGCTTCTACTCAACCTCTCTTCCCCTCTGCTGTCCATAGTACAGTACATGCTGCTCAGCTATTGGCTTCTGCTCAACCACCTTTCCCCTATGCTCTCCGTAGTACAGTACATGCTGCTCAGCTATTGGCTTCTGCTCAACCTCTCTTTCCCTCTGCTCTCCATAGTACAATACATGCCACTCAGCTATTGGCTTCTGCTCAACCTCACTTCCCCTCTGCTCTCCACAGTACAGTACATGCCGCTCAGCTATTGGCTTCTGCTCAACCTCTCTTCCCCTCTGCTCTCTATAGTACAGTACATGCTGCTCAGCTGTTGGCTTCTGCTAAACCTCTTTTCCCCTCTGCTCTCCATAGTACTGTGCATGCCGCTCAGCTATTGGCTCCTGCTCAACCTCTCTTCCCCTCTGCTCTCCATAGTACAGTACATGCCGCTCAGCTATTGGCTTCTGCTCAACCACCTTTCCCCTCTGCTCTCCATAGTACAGTACATGCCACTCAGCTATTGGCTTCTGCTCAACCTCTCTTCCCCTCTGCTCTCCATAGTACAGTACATGCCGCTCAGCTATTGGCTTCTACTAAACCTCTCTTCCCCTCTGCTCTCCATAGTACAGTACATGCTGCTCAGCTATTGGCTTCTGCTCAACCACCTTTCCCCTCTGCTCTCCATAGTACAGTACATGCCACTCAGCTATTGGCTTCTGCTCAACCTCCCATCCCCTCTGCTCTCCATAGTACAGTACATGCCGCTCAGCTATTGGCTTCTGCTCAACCTCCCATCCCCTCTGCTCTCCATTGTACAGTACATGCCGCTCAGCTATTGGCTTCTACTAAACCTCTCTTCCCCTCTGCTCTCCATAGTGCAGTACATGCTGCTCAGCTATTGGCTTCTGCTCAACCACCTTTTCCCTCTGCTCTCCATAGTACAGTACATGCCACTCAGCTATTGGCTTCTGCTCAACCTCCCATCCTCTCTGCTCTCTATAGTACAGTACATGCTGCTCAGCTATTGGCTTCTGCTCAACCTCCCATCCCCTCTGCTCTCCATAGTACAGTACATGCCACTCAGCTATTGGCTTCTGCTCAACCTCCCATCCTCTCTGCTCTCCACAGTACAGTACATGCCGCTCAGCTATTGGCTTCTGCTCAACCTCTCTTCCCCTCTGCTCTCTATAGTACAGTACATGCTGCTCAGCTGTTGGCTTCTGCTAAACCTCTCTTCCCCTCTGCTCTCCATAGTACTGTGCATGCCGCTCAGCTATTGGCTTCTGCTCAACCTCTCTTCCCCTCTGCTCTCCATAGTACAGTACATGCCGCTCAGCTATTGGCTTCTACTAAACCTCTCTTCCCCTCTGCTCTCCATAGTACAGTACATGCTGCTCAGCTATTGGCTTCTGCTCAACCACCTTTCCCCTCTGCTCTCCATAGTACAGTACATGCCACTCAGCTATTGGCTTCTGCTCAACCTCCCATCCTCTCTGCTCTCTATAGTACAGTACATGCTGCTCAGCTATTGGCTTCTGCTCAACCTCCCATCCCCTCTGCTCTCCATAGTACAGTACATGCCACTCAGCTATTGGCTTCTGCTCAACCTCCCATCTTCTCTGCTCTCTATAGTACAGTACATGCCGCTCAGCTATTGGCTTCTACTAAACCTCTCTTCCCCTCTGCTCTCCATAGTACAGTACATGCTGCTCAGCTATTGGCTTCTGCTCAACCACCTTTCCCCTCTGCTCTCCATAGTACAGTACATGCCACTCAGCTATTGGCTTCTGCTCAACCTCCCATCCTCTCTGCTCTCTATAGTACAGTACATGCTGCTCAGCTATTGGCTTCTGCTCAACCTCCCATCCCCTCTGCTCTCCATAGTACAGTACATGCCACTCAGCTATTGGCTTCTGCTCAACCTCCCATTCCCTCTGCTCTCCATAGTACAATACATGCCGCTCAGCTATTGGCTTCTACTAAACCTCTCTTCCCCTCTGCTCTCCATAGTACAGTACATGCTGCTCAGCTATTGGCTTCTGCTCAACCTCCCATCCCCTCTGCTCTCTATAGTACAGTACATGCTGCTCAGCTATTGGCTTCTGCTCAACCTCCCATCCTCTCTGCTCTCTATAGTACAGTACATACTGCTCAGCTATTGGCTTCTGCTCAACCTCTCTTCCCCTCTGCTGTCCATAGTACAGTGCATGCTGCTCAGCTATTGGCTTCTGCTCAACCTCCCATCCCCTCTGCTCTCTATAGTACAGTACATGCTGCTCAGCTATTGGCTTCTGCTCAACCTCCCATCCCCTCTGCTCTCCATAGTACAGTACATGCTGCTCAGCTATTGGCTTCTGCTCAACCTCTCTTCCCCTCTGCTCTCCATAGTACAGTACATGCTGCTCAGCTATTGGCTTCTGCTCAACCTCCCATCCTCTCTGCTCTCTATAGTACAGTACATGCCACTCAGCTATTGGCTTCTGCTCAATCTTTCTTCCCCTCTGCTCTTTCTTCATAGAACAGTGCAGACTGGAAATAACAGTCACATCACAACTTAATATCCCAAGTCTGTGCTCTTAAAAATGTTGGTGTACTGTTGCCTAAATATGGCTACTTAAAATGAGACTGTAATCATTAATGCAGTACTTAGGCCTTTTTGTCACTCTCAGATATCCTCTAATATGAGGCCGATAAGCAGCAGCAGAAATATGTGAGAAACTGTCCACGCACTTTGTACCCTTTTTGCTTCTCATCAAATGAGATCAGCAGCTGCAGTGACTGGGAGATGGAGCACCATAGCAGCAGAAAAAGCCATTTAACAGCACTTGACGATGCCGGGTTTTAGCTAAATAAACAAATCAATCAACTAGATAAGAGATCATAACAAATATCACTTTGGTCTCCGGAACGCTGGCCCTTAAGCTGATGTAAGACAACATGTAGTTATATCAATGCGGCAAAGTAATGATGCTGTCAGGGAATGATTTAATGCCACATGCTGAAATTTACAGGCCTCTCTCAGCCACACGGAGAGCCATAAAATGGAAAAAAATACTGCGTTGGCTCCATAGACTCTCTCGCTGTCAGACACACAGACACACACCCACATGCACAGCGCTCTGTGTTCACTTGCATGCCTGGGGCAGCAAGTCCGGCACCCCGCTGTCAGTTGATACTGGCATGTGAGCTGTGACAGTCACAAATAAAACATCACAGCTGTCATTCCAGCTTGCATCAGGTGTGAGATTTTTGTGAAGATCACTTGTCAGTTATTTCTTCCACCTTGTTTGCACCCACAATATTGCACATAGCAGAGTGCAGGCAAACTCCCAGAATTCAGTATGCCTGTGCTGCCATCCTGGCATTAGCGCTATTTGGAGTAATTTAAAGAGAAACCATGACCAAGAATTGAACTTCATCCATATCAGTAGCTGATACCTCCTTTCCCATGAAAAATCTTTTCCTTTTCTCAAACAGATCATCAGGGGGCTATATATGGCTGATATTGTGTTGAATCCCCTCCCACTGTGTGATGTCAGGATCCTGGTTCTTACATCACACTGTGGGAGCCTTGTTAGAAAGTAGGAAATAACAGCTTTTACATCTGTTTCCAACTGCCAAAAATGCAAGCAGAATCTCCTTCCACTGACATCACCTGCCAGCAGTAAAAATGTCACTATGTGGTAAATGTCAGAATGTAAATCAGGGAGAGAAAAATTTTTACAATGGGCAAACACTGGCTAAATCATGTATACATAATTATTGTAAAAATGAAGCACTTTTTCATTACATTATTTTCACTGGAGTTCCTCTTTAAGTATTTTGAGTTGTTTACAGTAAAGTGCAGTGGCCTTGCATTATTACGTACAGCCAACTGATTAGTATCCAATGGAGTGCTGACCCAAATCAAGTTACACAGAATGGAGCAGTGGTACTGCTGTGTGATAGGACAGCACAGAAGTGGCAATGCCAGATACTATTTCCTATGCATCGTTTCATGTCTCACACTATGGGGTTGATTCACAAAAGAATGTTAATCTTAACGCGTGCAGAGAGCGCAGGTTAAGATTATCAGAATTTATGCAATTTACGCAATGTACTCAGTGACTCACACAGATTGCATAACGCACTGTATACATGCGCAAAAGGTGGATCAGCGCATCACCAGGCTGCCTCCGAATGGCCTACAATCAGAGGTGTGTTGAGCCCCCCCAGAAACTGCAAACGCACCTTGAACCCAAACAGAAGCTCTGCATATACACCAAAAGCAAGGCTGCTAAGTGGGAGCAGCTGACCAAAAATGAATTAAATTAGTACATAGCAAAGAAATGAACAGCGCTACTTAAAAACAGATAAGTGCCTACCTGCAAGAGAGTGCAAGCCCCACTTGTGGGATAAAATACACACCTAGCATACACATAACCTGTCTACCACTGGAGGATGTTAGTTTCCTGTAACAGCTTGCATGCAACTTGTTAAGTACTCGTCCCTCCCACTGCGGTGAAGTCATCCCTCTATGGGAGGGGACCTAACACTAACTAAATCCTAACCTATGCATATGCATAGCCTGGGTGCGCTACCAAGTAAAATCGAAAATTGAAAATTGCGCAAAAGGTGGATCAGCGCATCACCAGGCTGCCTCCGAATGGCCTACAATCAGAGGTGCGCTGAGCCCCCCCAGAAACAGCAAACGCACCTTGAACCCAAAGAGAAGCTCTGCATATACACCAAAAGCAAGGCTGCTAAGTGGGAGCAGCTGACCAAAAATGAATTAAATTAGTACATAGCAAAGAAATGAACAGCGCTACTTAAAAACATAAGTGCCTACCTGCAAGAGAGGGCAAGCCCCACTTGTGGGATAAAATACACACCTAGCATACACATAACCTGTCTACCACTGGAGGATGTTGGTTCCTGTAACAGCTTGCATGCAACTTGTTAAGTACTCGTCCCTCCCACTGCGGAGAAGTCATCCCCCTATGGAAGGGGACCTAACACTAACTAAATCCTAACCTATGCATATGCATAGCCTGGGTGCGCTACCAAGTAAAATCGAAAATTGAAAATTGCGCAAAAGGTGGATCAGCGCATCACCAGGCCGCCTCCGAATGGCCTAGAATCAGAGGTGCGCTGAGCCCCCCCAGAAACAGCAAACGCACCTTGAACCCAAACAGAAGCTCTGCATATACACCAAAAGCAAGGCTGCTAAGTGGGAGCAGCTGACCAAAAATGAATTAAATTAGTACATAGCAAAGAAATGAACAGCGCTACTTAAAAACAGATAAGTGCCTACCTGCAAGAGAGTGCAAGCCCCACTACATGCACCACATCAGAGCCCGGATCACCACAAGGCAAACCTAGGGAGCTGCCTAGGGTCTGGTGTGAGTATAGAGGCCCGGTGCATGCAAGCCCCCACCAAATCTAACCCCAAAAATTAAGGTGACCATCAACGGTGAGAAAAAATGCTATTTTGTTTAGGGCCCCATTTCACCTTACTCCTTTTCTGCACCAACATACATTGCATGTTACTCAAACAACGTAAGTGGCGCATGTATACAGCGCCTTACACAATTTAAATACGTCGATTCGTACACTTTTTAATGAGGGCAGCCATCTTTTTGGTTGAAAGGAGGTGACAGGGAGCAGGAGACACATTTCCAACTGTCCCGTGTTCTGATCACCCCTCCCAGCTGCGCGCGCTAGGCTAATCTCAAATTTAAAATTAAGAAAAACAAATTTGCACCAAAACATCAGAAGGAGAACAACAACATCAGAAATCCCAACATGCATCTGGGGAAAAATGCCTGGCTGGTTTTCTTCTGTGCAGCTAAAAATAAGGCTTGCGTAAGAAAAACAATGTTATGATGCTGTGAAACTGTTGAAGAAACACCAAGCCTTTTCAGTGCTGCTGAGTAGATTTTTAGTCTGGAGGTTCACTTTAAAGAAAACCTGAGATGAAAGTAAAGAAGAAATTTACACATACCTGGCGCTTCCTCCAGCCCCCTTCAGGCTGAGTGCTCCCTCGCCATCCTTCTCCGCCTCCTGGATCCTCCTCTACGGTTTCCAGTAGTCCAGCCAGTTGAGGTGCAGTGGGAGCCACGGGCATGTGCCCCATCATGCTCCCGTCGCCATGAGCATTCTGCGTCAGCGCAGTGCTACTAACACAACTGTCCCTGACTGACCAAATTACCGGAAGCCGTAACGGAGTATCCAGGAGGCGAAAGTCGATTGAGAGGAACCGATCAGCCGGAAGGGGGCTGGAGGAAGCCCCAGGTATGTGTAAATTTCTTCTTTACTTTTATCTCGGGTACCCTTTAAAGTTAGTTTTATTTTTGTTTTTCTTAAATTCAGTGTTGGTAGGAAGTGGAGGGGAAAGGAGGGGTTCAGCTTGCTGATGTCACAGACACAGATTCCGTATTCTGCTGGTGTCCCTCTCGCTGTGATGGTCATCTTCACCGCCTGCTGTAATCTGGAGGTCAGTGTTCCGAAGAATCATTCTCGCGTTTTTAAGCATTTGCATTCACCCCAGGTGGGCAGATATTCAATATTTTCTCATCAGGAATCTGCATGGAGATGGATCGATGTTTATACGTTTCAGACATCTTTCCCAGACACAACAGGTCAGTCTCCATGGAGAGTTGTAGTTTCATTGATAAGCAAAGCAGAGATGGGGATCAGCGCAGTGCGGAAACCTTAATGCAATCTGCCTCTTTCCTAATTCCCTTACATTGGAAAGTGAAATTTTGGTTATTAAAGACAATTGTCGGCTAGCGTACAAAAGCTCTTTAATTCACTTATGCTTTTCTTCAAATGTCAAGAAGTGATCTTTCATTTCTGCTAGCGTAATAGTTGCAAATCTGCTGTTATGTACTGAGCTGTCACCAGCTGGAAGTTAGATTCAGGCTTACAGTGTAAGTCCCCGTAGGTAAAGGATATACGTACTTATGACTGTTAAATTAGCCTACATTGCCCCAATCAGTAATAAATGTATAACCTACTGTTAATTTTGTCTTTTCAAAACATAAGAGAACATCATGGCTGTGTTGTACAATGTGCCCCAACACTTGTAAATAGAGAACAGAGGCGCCAAGAGGATAATGATAAACTAACATTTTTAAAAATGTTTAGTAGGCAGTGATGGACTTACCTCCAAGAAGTAGACACCATAACTGTCAATTTTGAAAAGACATACATTTTTTGTATACTCCCAAAAATGCTGCAACGCGTTTCATAGGTTTAATCCGCTTCTTCAAGCAATAGACGGGTATAAACAGTCGGTTGTCAGTGATGCACAAAGCACCTCTGTCAGAGGGAGTATTTTTGGGAGTATACAATAAATGTATGTCTTTTTGAAATTGACAGTTATTGTGTCTGCTTCCTGGAGGTAGGTTCACCACTGCCTCCCAAGCATTTAAACAATTTTAGTTTATTTTTATCCTGTTGGCGCCTCTGTTCTCTATTTACAAGCACTGTGTCCACCCCTACTGGAGGGGTGATATACCCCCTTCTTTTCCGATCTACAGAGAGCGACTTCTTAATCCTGAGTGAAAACAGGTCTAATCTCCTCACCCGCATTGACAGTGGTTACCTGGAGGGTAACCCTGGTTTGTGAGTATCTATTTTCTCACACTCTATACATCCACTCAATTCCAATATATACTACACTATTTTAGGCTCTCTGTGTTCTTTTTGTAATGTGCTCCAATATTCCTGCATCCTTGTGTGAAAGCTTTATTTATATATCAGGTCAGGTCATTTCTCTGTGATATCCTTTAGGTCCTGTGAATGTTCCTCCTGCCTCCTGTGCTCACACAAGCACAGCAAGGGATCTGCAGAGGGCAATGACTACAGACCACGCATATAGGAATTTCATACAGAAGTGAGCAGAAATTAAGGTTTAAGAGAGATGCACAGGATACAGGCAGGTGTAGAAAACAGAGGTCCTTGGGAGCAGAATCAGTGCTTCATTACAGTTACATTAATCATCACCAAGCAGCTTTGAATAGATATATTACTGAGGTAAAGACTGAGGCCGGTCTCACACTTGTGTAGCGCAATTCTCCAGTGGCAGGAGAGGCCACTGCAAGAAAATCACAACGCACCAAAACCCCCTCCATAGTACCCTGCGGCTGGCAGTAATATGCATAGGTGGCCCCCACTCAGTGATGCACTGCATGCATGCCCCGTCACACTGCGCTCCGTCATTTATACTTACTGCATCGCCATAGACTTGCATTACTACATAATCCGTGAGGTAGGAACAAATCATGCAGTAACGCTTGAATGACTTTGCTTTATCTACTTCCTTCGCATTGTGTTGCATTGCATTAAGTATGAAAGTGCGTCCATCTGAAAATGGCGCCTGTGAATAATGGCGCACAGTATTGCCGCGAATCCGTTTGCCGCTTATCGCTATTTAACGTTAAAGCCTTATTCTTATTTAGCGTTAAAGCCTTATCGTTATTTAGCGTTAACACACAGAAACCTCTCTGTACCTATCCCTAACCCATAACCCCCCCCCCCCCTGGTGGTGCCTAACCGCCTAACCCTAACCACCCCCCTGGTGGTGCCTAACCCTAACCACCCCCCTGGTGGTGTATATTGTACTGTAACTATACCTAACCCTACTCTCACACAGAACCCTCCCTGTACCTAACCCTAACCACCCCCTTGGAAGAACAAAGAGAAATCGAGAGCCCAATATGGTGTAGTATTGTTAAGTTGGTTGTGGTTTAAAGCAAAATATTAAGATATACTCACAAACATGGGTTACCCATAGGCAACCACTTCAAATGCAGGTGGGGAGTATTAGAACCTGACCCCACTCAGGTTATTAAGATGTCGCTCTCTGTAGATAGGAAACGGGGTAGCACCCCTCCACCGAGGGTGGAATCAAGATTTCAGCAAGGCTTGGTGTACAGAGGCGCCAGAGTAGAATAAAAATGTTTAAAAACCGTCTAAAAGAGGGGGATGTTCAGGTGGACTTACCTCCCTCAAAAATATAGAACTCAATTGAGTCACAATATATCAATACAAAAAAACGTTTTATTTAACTCCACTTAGTGCTAAGTGGAGTTAAATAAAACGTTTTTTTGTATTGATATATTGTGACTCAATTGAGTTCTATATTTTTGAGGGAGGTAAGTCCACCTGAACATCCCCCTCTTTTAGACGGTTTTTAAACATTTTTATTCTACTCTGGCGCCTCTGTACACCAAGCCTTGCTCTAACCACCCCCTTGGTGGTGCCTAATCCTAAGACCCCCCTGGTGGTGCCTAACCCTAAGACCCCCCCCCCCAGTGGTGCCTAACCCTAACCTTGACAGTGTTACATTAAATTAATTCACCGTTTTGCAGTTAAATAACGTCTGCAGTTTGGCTTATGTAGGGCGCTATTGATAAATTACGTTAGTGTGTGCCACTATTGATAAATAACGTTAGTGTGTGCCACTATTGATAAATAACGTTAGTGTGTGCCACTATTGATAAATAACATCAGTGTGTGCCGTTTTTCTTCTTTTTTCCCTGTGCGCCATTATTATGCAGTACTAACGATAAATAGCGATAAGCATATCTTTTTAATGCGGCGCCATTTTTATGCATAGGCGCTGTGCGCCATTATTCACTGATCCCATGAAAGTCTCCATAGACTTTCAGTGACTTAGCGGCCTTGTACAGTCAAATTGTGAAAGGATCCTGAAGGATTGCAAATTTGGATAAGTCCTCCTCTGTAGTCACTGGGGAAGGGTGTGTGTGGAGGAAGGGGGGGGGGGTGCAATTACACGTCATGCCCACATTCCACATGGGCACAGAGTTCTGTATGTTCAGTCAGAGCTGCTGAAGTAAATAGGGAAAGGTGCATGTGTGTTTCCCTCGTCATCGCTGAGCATTTTACTGACTCAGCGACAGGCGGCCTGTGCAACTTATCAAAGAGAGAATGGTGTACAACCACATGGTGCAAATGCTTGGTAAACATTTTTATAAAAATACTGTTGAAGTGCTCACATGCACAGTGTGTAAAGGTTAGGATTTAGGGAAGAAAGCTACATTTTATTAAAAATAAATCAGTAAGGAACAACCCCGCTGTCTTTTTTTTATCCCTTAAAAAGTTGACCTGAACTCTTGCACAGGACTGAAGGAAAACAGAGAAATGCACCCTGTACGTATTTAAAGAGTTTAGCTTGTGTAAAGCTGGCCATACACTAGGCCGATTCCCGCCAGATCGACAGCAGATTCGATCACTGGGATCGAATCTGCTGTCACATCGTTCCCGCAACACGCCGAATTTCAATCCATTTCGTCCGATCCCGTCGATCGCTCCTTGCGGAAAATTACCGTCGATCGCCCGCGGGTAGGGAACGCGTCACTAGCGGCGTTCGAGTACCCGACGACCGACGCAATAGAGCCCGCATACATTACCTGCTCCCCCGGTCACCGCTGCTCCGTCTCCGCGCTGGTCTGGTCTCCAGGTCCGGCATGCTTCACTTCTTCTAGCCCGGCAGGAAGTTTAAACAGTAGAGGGCGCTCTACTGTTTAAACTTAGTGCCGGGCAGGAAGAAGTAAAGCATGCCGGACCTGGAGACCAGAGCGGAGACGGGGGCAGTTCCGCCGGCGGAGCAGGTAATGTATGTGGCGGGGGGGGGGGGGGAGCGGCGGCAGCAGCACCACCACCACAACAGATTGTGAACGGTTTCAGGCTGAAATCGGTTCACAATCTGTTTGCAGTAAAGGTAGCCATACGATCCCGCTCTGATCAGATTAGATCAGAGAGGGATCTATGTGTCGGTCGAATCTGTTGGCAAATCGACCAGCAGTGCAGTTTCTAGGCTAAAATGCACCCAGGGCGAGTGTGTAAAAATTGCGCCCCCCCCCAGCAAGGTATGGGTGCCCGCAGTATAGGTTAGCCAGGTCTAGTTGCACTTAGTATAGGTCCCCCCAGTATAGGTAGCCAAGAATAGGTATCCCAGTATAGGTAGCCAGGCATAGGTGAGCCAGTATAGTTGCCCCCGCTATAGGTTAGCCAGGTAGGTGCCTCCAGTATAGGTAGCCAGTATAGTTGCCCCCAGTATAGGTTAGATAGGCAGGCGCCCCCGGTATAAGTTAGTTAGGTAGGTGCCCCAGTACAGGTTAGCTAGGTGGGTGCCTCTAATATAGGTAGCCAGAATAGTTGCCCCCAGCATAGGTTAGATAGGTAGGTTCCCCCCAGTATAGGTTAGATTAGGTAGGTGCCCCCCAGTATAGGTTAGATTAGGTAGGTGCCCCCCAGTATAGGTTAGATTAGGTAGCTGCTCCCCAGTATAGGTTAGATTAGGTAGCTGCCCCCCAGCGTAGGTTAGATTAAGTAGGTGCCCCCCAGTGTAGGTTAGATTAGGTAGGTTCCCCCCAGTATGGGTTAGATAGGTAGGTGCCCCCCAGCGTAGGTGAGATTAGGTAGCTGCCCCCCAGTATAGGTTAGATTAGGTAGCTGCCCCCCAGCATACGTTAGATTAGGTAGCTGCCCCCCAGTATAGGTTAGATTAGGTAGCTGCCCCCCAGCGTAGGTTAGATTAAGTAGGTGCCCCCCAGTATAGGTTAGATTAGGTAGCTGCCCCCCAGCGTAGGTTAGATTAAGTAGGTGCCCCCCAGTGTAGGTTAGATTAGGTAGGTGCCCCCCAGTGTAGGTTAGATTAGGTAGGTGCCCCCCAGTGTAGGTTAGATAGGTAGGTGCCCCCCAGCGTAGGTTAGATTAGGTAGGTGCCCCCCAGTATAGGTTAGATTAGGTTGGTGCCCCCCAGGGTAGGTTACATTAGGTAGGTGCCCCCCAGGGTAGGTTAGATTAGGTAGGTGCCCCCCAGTATAGGATAGATAGGTAGGTGCCCCCCAGCGTAGGTTAGATTAGGTAGCTGCCCCCCCCCCCTTCCAGTATAGGCTAGATTAGACAGGTGCCCCCCAGTATAGGTTAGATAGGTAGCTGCCCCCCAGGGTAGGTTAGATTAGGTAGGTGCCCCTCAGTATAGGATAGATAGGTAGGTGTCCCCCAGCGTAGGTTAGATAGGTAGCTGTCCCCCATAATGGAGGGGGGAGCCGGAGCCGCGGGGAGGGCAGCCCGACCTCTCCCTCCCTCTCCCCGGCCGCCCTCCGTGCTCCCCCCTCAGATGTAGAGCGCAGCAGCAGCCAGGGAGGAAGCGCTGTAAACAACATACCTCCCTGCGTTCCAAGCGCTGCTCTCTCGCCGCCGGTCTCTTCCTCTCTGCCTATACGATGATGCACACGCTGGTTCCTGTTAGCCGGAACTAGTGTGTGCATCATCGTATAGGCAGAGAGGAAGAGACCGGCGGCGAGAGAGCAGCGCTTGGAACGCAGGGAGGTATGTTGTTTACAGCGCTTCCTCCCTGGCTGCTGCTGCTGCGCTCTGCATCTGAGGGGGGAGCACGGAGGGCGGCCCAGGAGAGGGAGGGAGAGGTCGTGCTGCCCTCCCAGCGGCTCCGGCTCCCCCCTCCATTTCAGCGCCCACCTCCCAACAGCGCCCCGGGCGGCGGCACGGGCCGCACGGCGCTAAAAACGGGCCTGTCGACCAGTGTATGGCTACCTTAATTCCCCCTCATTTGTGTCTAATCACTAGTTGTAATCTGATCTCCCCCCTGTGTCACATGACTGCCTATAGCAGATAAGCCCATTTGAAAGCACAGGCTGTTAACAATGTGTCTGTTTCCATGAATCAGGAAGTAGAAACAGTGCAGATTTATTTTAGAATTAGTTTCAGCTGTAACAAATACATGTTTTTTTAAAGGTTATTATGTTGTTGTGTATCTTTTAGAGCAGAGAGGAGGTCTGAGTTCAGGTCCACTTTAATCTACCATGCATTTCAGATGGTCGAGAAAGTAGCAACAATAAACAGTTAAAATACAGTTAAGGTGGTCACACAGGATACAGTTTTTTGTATTTATTTTCAATTTGATCAGTACAATAAGTTTTTTCTGATTGATTGTAATATTTGAACAATCTAGACAATGTATCAGACACCTGTGTTCTATTTGCCCTCATTCTGTAGAATTTTATTGTACAGAAAGCTGTCCAGACCACCATGCCATCATCTTCTGCACATTAAAGGAAACCTGACTTTGGCAAAAAGAGAAAAAAAAAAGAATGAATGAAGCCCATGGTGGGCTAGGTTACCTCCTCCTGAGTGTCCTGATGCTGCTCATTGTACCCCCCCCCCCATTCCCAATCCTCTAAGTAAACAATAGGATCATTCAGTCTAATACTTTTCCAGAAGTTCCCCCGAGCAGCAGAGTGTGATTTAGAACTGAGCAGGAGTGATTTCCCAACCACACATGAGCAGGGAAAGCAAACACTCGCGCATGAGTGCCTACGTTCACTGCGTATGTGCAGTTCAACACTCACACACTTCAGAATCGCTCAGTGCTGCTCCGAGGGGTCTTCAGTAAGGCTCGGGAGGTAAGAGGACCGGATACGGGAAGAACCCCATGGACAGCAAGCAGAATCTGGACACTCAGGTGGAGGTAATCTAGCCCACCATGGGCATCATTCAGTATGTTTCCCCCGATTTAGGGGTACTTTAAAGTGCACCTGAACTCAGACCTCCTCTTTGCTCTAAAAGATACACAACAGCGTAATAACCTTTAAACAAAAAACATGTATTTGTTACAGCTGATACAAATCCTAAAATAAATCTACACAGTTTATACTTCCTGATTCATGGAAGCAGACGTATTGTTTACAGCCTGTGCTGTCAATTGGGCTTATCTGCTTATCTACCATAGGCAGTCATGTGACACAGGGGGGAGATCAGATTACAATTTGTGATTGGACACAAATGAGGGGGAATTAGACAGGCTAAACTCTCTAAATACATACAGGGTGCATTTCTCTATGTTTTCCTTCTGTCCTAGGCAAGAGTTCGGGTCCACTTTAAGTACTTACAAAGGAGCAAGGAAAGGCAGTAGCCAGTCTCCCCCTGTAGAGATAACTTATAATGATAAGAATCTGCTGAACTGTAGTGCTAACCATAAAGAGTTAATCTCTCAGCAGCACAGGGAGTTACAAAGTGAGAATTTTTCACTAAAAGCAAATTTCTCTGCAACGATTGTGTTAAATGTGATCATAGGGCGAGTGATGGAATATATGTATGTATGTACCTTAGCTAGTAACAATGAAAAAATACAGCACAGTCAAGTAGGTCTGTATTCAATCTTCTCTGCTTTTTTCCAATTTGAAATAGTAGAGTTCAGACACCTGAGCGACATAATAAATATTGTCTAAACACTGCAACAGCCCCTCCTCCCTCAAGCCTTATTTGGTAGACTGACTGCAGCAAATAAAATAAAAATTCCTCGGCACTGGCCCCTCCACTCTAAAGGCCTCTGACTCATGTATACTAATCTCAAGACCTTACTTATATTACATTAAATCATATTTTCTACCCTGGGAACAAATCAAGGAGGTAATAAAGGTGTTCATTGAAGTTGAGCTTATTGCAGCCTTGAAAGTGAACAGAATCAAGAGCGGAGATTTTTCTTATTTCTTTTTCTCTGTCGCCAGGCGGAAACTAGCTGGAGAGCAAATTTGTGACTTTCAATTACACAGCGACATATGAGATACTTGGGAATTAAACTGGTTAGGGCTCTGCATTCTCTATATTCATTTCATTTTACACCTTTGCAGGAGAAGGTAATTAGGTAATTGGGTAGCCGGTACTCCCTCCTAGCAACCGAATCTCCATGAGTCACTTTAATAATAATGGTGACATTTGGAAAATTACCATATCTGTGGCAGACTTTCCTTTTTCTATGAAACGTAACGTCATTCAATGGTTACAGATAGCCTTGACCTGATTCATATGGAAAGTGTGAGAATTGTTGAGGGAAAAGTACTCCTTGTCTGATTTTCACTTTCCCAAACATTAGTTGTTTTTGTCAGACAATGCACAGGAAAGGCCATCATGAAGCCTTTAGACTTAGTGAGCCGCCTATTTGCCAGGTCTCCAAATATGCCTGTAGAACTTCAATACAAAATAACTACCTCCTGTTACTTCCATCTCAAAAACATTTCCAGAAATTGTCCCTTCCTTTTACAAAAGGCAACCAAAATGTTTGTACATTCTCTAATTGAATCCCATCTTGACCACTGTAAGACCTTACTGTGGTTTACCATAAAGCACCTCTCCAGTCCCTACTAAACTCTGCTGTACGTCTCATCCACCTCTCCTCTTGCTCCTCTGAGGCAGCCCCTCTCTGCCAATCTCTCCATTGATTACCAATCACCCAAAGGTTGCAGTTTAAACTCCTCATGCTATCATACAAAGCTCTACACAAGTTGTTGCCTCCATATATTTCCTCATTAATCTCCAGATCCCTTCGCTTCTCCCAGGAGATTATCTTGTACTTTAGTTTAGTCACCTCCTCTCACTCCTGCATCCAGGACTTTACACGAGTGTCCCTTCTCCCTTGGAACTCTCTCCACAGCCTGTTCATCATGCTCTGAGCCTGGAAACTTTCAAACATACTCTGAAAACACACCTGTTTAGACAAGCCTAAAATGTGTGGTCACAATGGAGTCTCACATCTTAATCTGCTAACTCCTGTGTCTCCTTCCCTACTCTTTCCACCCCTACACCCTCTAGATTGTAAGCTTGCGAGGGTAGTTAATGAATTTATCCTTGTTGGAGCCTATGGTATATTAATTTTTGCAAGTGGTGAACATCAGCTGTAGTAGCTCCTGCTGTGTGCAGCCTATTAATACTGCTGAAAAGTGGGAATTATCTGCAATATGCACTTCACATAGAGTACTGTTACCCAGGTTGTAAATAAAAGGAATACAAGCTTTCTATCAGTTCTGGAAAGTCTAAGCTGGATTTTAAAATAGATATAGTTTTAATAACTTTAAAATAAAAACCAACACCCATGTACATCACCAATCTTTGTTTATGGCAGTTTTATGATGAACTCTATCTTTAATGCTGCTATGACTTTGGGAACATATTGCAAGTTCTGTTTTGCTTTAACCCTTTGGGAACTGGCTGCCTAACCCTTCTTAAGGACATTAGTTTTTTAAACACGTTTATTGCACGGATAGTACAAAAGCCACATAGTTCAATCATCATCAGAAATATAAAACTTTCAAATCTGGTACAAAATATACATTTGTTATAACAGTGGCATTTATAGCGATAAATTATCAAACAATGTCTGTTTTGTCCATAGGATATTTATACTTTTTAACATGATATTATACATGGGAGCAGTATCACCATGTTCATATATTGAGTTATTAACCAAGAGTATTAGAATTATATCCTGTATATAATTATTGTGCCATCCATACAAAGTTCAACAATAGAACAATAACTTCAACATAACTCATAACTTTTTATAACTATATAACTTGTGTCTTTATATGCTGGTTCCCTCTCCCCCCACCGCCTCTTGACCATGCGTTTATAAAGTAGGCCATGACCCATTTATTCCAAGAAAAAATATGGGATTTAATACTTTTTACTCTGATTCGGCTGTCAGTGGTGACCTCAACCATTCAGACCAAACTGCCATATATTTATCTGGGCAACCTCTATGTACATATATTAGTTTGTGAAATGACAAGACTTTGTTTATAAGCCCTATCCATTGCTGTGTGTGGGGATGCGTGCCTGCCATCCAGTGCAGCACAATTGCCTTTCGAGCCATAAATAGTGTTTCTTTCAAAAATATTTTCTGAAAATTGTTGCCAAGTCTATATGCCCAGGACACAAAGCTTGGGATCTATAGAAATTGGTAGTTTTAGAATATCTATAAGTATTTAATGACGCTTTCCCAATAGTTATAAATAGGTGGACATTCCCATAGGAGATGCCAAAAATTAGCATCAGCGAGTTTACATCTAGGGCAACATGAAGAGGAATTGCCTCCAAATCTAGAGATAACATTTGGTGCTAGATATGCTTGTTGTAGGATAAAGAATTGAATGAGTTTGTTTTGTGCTGCAGGGGATGCCCGTGTTGGGGCAATCAACGCATCCTCCCATTCCTCTTCATCTATATTGGGGATATACCTGTTCTATTGCTCTTTAAGCTTATCTGCATATGGTTCGGAAACAGCGCATATCATAGAGGTGTATAGAGCTGATATCAAACCTTGCATCCCTTGTGTTTTAAGTACCCCGATTAATGGATGTTCAGAGAATGAAATAGTTAGCGTTGGAAACTGCGTCTTGATACAGTGCCTAAGTTGTAAATATCTATAGAAGTAACGTGAAGGCAATTGATATGTTTGCTGAAGATCACTAAATTCTCTAAAGAGCCCATTTACAAATACATGGCAGAGTTGAGTAATACCTTTCATGGACCACACTTCTGCATCTATGAAATTGTTAAGATACTCATATTTTTTATTATGCCACAGTGAACAGCTGTCTAGTGTACCCTCTTAAGGACATTTTACATACGGGGGCACATTTGGGGGGATCAGGCAGCCTGATCCCCAGTATAGCTAGCTGGGCTGTGTCCCCCCCTGTAGCCAGCTGTCCCCCCATGTAGCCAGCAGCCTTTACTCACCTCCCAGGCTCCAGCAATGAGCAGCTGTAGACCCCTCCCCTCTGGCTGGCTTGCACTGCCGTTAATTCCGGGTCGCAGCTTGATGACGTCATCAAGCCGGGACCCGACACTTATGTCAGAGCGTGTGGGGATGCCGGCCAGAGTGGAGGGAGCGACGATCGCCTGGGGAACATCAGGAAGGGGAGTGGATCCTCCCCCACCACCGCAGCTCCAATAGTGATCACTACGATTGTAGTGATCACGTGATCAGGAGCCTATTGCAATGGCTCCTGATCACTGAGGAGTGATGTCAGCTGTCATATGACAGCTTAAACTCCCCTCTCAGGTGCGCATGATTGCTTCAGGAGCGAAAATGACAGGTGGCGTAAATCCTAGGCCACATCAGGCTAATGGTGGCCATAGATGGTACAATAAAAACGTGCGATTACCCCGTCTACTCAGTCTAAATGATCAAATCGAATGAAAGTTGAAAATATTTTTTTTTCGATCAAGAAATTCGAACGATTATCCTGTTTTTTCGAGAAAAATTAGATCGGACATGCTGGAAAAATCTTTATATTCGATCTAACGGAATAATCAAACTAAATTATCTAATTGAAAAAAAATGAAAAATTGTACCATGTATGTCCACCCTTAGACAGCCACAATGCAGCGGTCCCCAAAAGATTAAACAGCCAGGCATTCTATCTGTAGGAGGGGTGGGTGAAAAATTCCCCATCTCCGGCTGCCTCTTAGTAAGAGCTCAGTGTGTAATCCTCCTCAGTTTATACATTGCACATTGTTTCAGACAGATGAAGCCTCTCCAGCTCAGCCTGGTACCATGGACAGCTCCCTGAAGACTCCTTCTCTCCTTCATCATTACCAGCCTCTGATTAGGTTTTTATACACATCATTTGTATCAATTAACAGTGTAATTACTTTCCAGTCCTGCATGTGTCAGAGGGAAATGTGTTGTGGGATCTCTGGCTGCCAGGCGCTGCTCCAAGAAGGAACTTCTCAAATGGGAGTTTATTTCTGAAGGGTTTTTTTTAGTTCTTTTTCCTGTGGTTAAAGGGAATTTTATTACCCTGAAGGAAATCTTAGTTTTACATTAACTCAATTATTTGGCATATGTTTGATAGATTACATTGGATGTACGAAATTCGGACGTGTTCTGTTAACTCTGATTAGTAGTTAGTCACACTGTGCAAAATCCCACACTTAATTAATTCTGTATGTCTCTTCCTAAAGCTCTACTTCACGCTCAGGCTATTTGTTTGTTTTTACGCATGTGGTGAGGACAATATCATCATCTGAAATGTATGACGTTTTGTGCATTGCACTAAAGCCATCTTTGCAGTTTTCTTTTTTATTACCTGGCTAGCTGGGTTTCCAAATTGTGTGAATGCAAATAGAGAATTCAGTACATGCAGAAAAGGAAATGTGTGCGCTGGAAATAACCCCTAGTAGACCCCCTGTAAAATTACTGATATTCTACTATTGGGCAGTGGTAATTCCAATAGTAAAATATTAGTGAATTTTACCAACACTAAGCCTAATCCTATTCTCTAAGGAGCCCCCCTCTACTGATACCTAACCCTAACTGACACCCCCACCGATGCCTAGAGCTAATGACCCCACCAATGCCTAATCAACCCCCACCTGACCGATACCTAACCCTAACCAACTCCTCACCCTAACAGTCCCCCCGCAATCCCACCAATATCTGTCTTTGCCGCTATATATGCTAAACATTGGGCGCTGTAAAAGTTTGGGCACCTCAAAGGAGAGGGCTGTGACTACAAAGCTAGCTGCCCGCTATTTCCTTAAATTTCCAATTATAGCTGATATTAAAATGGACGCTATGAAGCATTAAAACTTCCGCAGCGCCTTCGGTGCCCACATTTCCTGTTACCTCTAAAACTGTCCCTGCGCTAATGTCAGATGCAGATTGGTTAAACTGAACTGCTTTCTGAGATATTTCAAAACTCCTACTTTCATTTCATCATCATCCACATGAAGTAGTCTGGGACGTGGTGGAAGTGAGCAGATCACCTGACCCTGCCTACTTTTTCTATATGCTGCTAACAGACATATTCTTTTGGCTAGCACTACAGCTTAGCAGAGCCTGTTCATAGGTTCTTGTCTAGTTCTCCCCAGCTCAGTGTATAATTACCCCTTCCAAACCCCACCTACTGTGCTATTAAATGATAGAGCAGGGAGAAGTAGTTTCTTTTTGCAGGCAAAGCAGGATGATGACAGGTCCATGTAGTTGTTTAAAACATAGGGGGGTGGGGTAGTGTGTGTGTGTGTGTGTGTGTGTGTGTGGGGGGGGGGGGGCGGCAATGGTTAAATGGTTTATGACACACTGAGCAGGGAGCAACTGTAGAACTGTAGTTGTTTTGTAACGAGTTAATGGTTCTTATTCAATTCACTTTTTCGCCTGAGTTTTCTCCTGAGAAATAATTTTTCATCTTCTCTTTAAAATTCTTTTTTAGCCTTTTTCAGTTGAAAAAGTACCAAAACGTAGATAGCAAAGTACTATCAAAATTATTTTGAGTATTTCTTGATTGTTGTTGGTTTAAAAGTCATTTTTTTGATAAGGTGTGAAAATATCACCTTGGAGAAAACTAAAGAAAAAAAGTTAATTGCATATGGGCCAATGGGCCACATACCATTATCTTTTTCTCCTGAGTTTTCTCCTAGGTAATATTTTCACACCTTATAAAATGCCTTTCAAACCACCAGCAGACAAGAAAATACTCAAAATAATTTTCATAATACTTTTTAACCAAGTTTTGGGTACTTTTTCAGTTGTAAAATGCTTACAAGTTATTTTAAGGATAATGTGAAAATTATCTCCTAGGAGATAACTTGGGAGAAAAAAATAATTGCATGTGGGCCAATGGCCCATATGCAATTCACTTTTTCTCCTTAGTTTTCTCCAAGTTGAGAGTTTCACACCTTCTCAATAAAATACCTTATGAACCACCAGCTAGCAAAAAAATGCACAAATAATTTTGACAGTAGTCTTGCTGCTACCTTTGTTTTTTTTTAAATTGTGAAATTCTAAAAAGTTATTTTAAATAGAAGATAAACAATGATCACCTATGAGAAAACCTAGGAGAAAAGTGAATTGCATATGGGCCTGTGTCTTTTAAGCAACCAGCAAGCTAGAAAATACCCGGGCCCATATGCAATTCACTTTCTCACCTGAGTTTTCTCCTAGGAGATAATTTTTCATCTTCGATTTAAAATAACTTTCCAGCACTTTTCAATTTAAAAAGTACCAAAACGTAGGTAAAAAAGTACTATTAAATTTATTTTCAGTATTTTCTTGCTTTCTAGTGGCTTAAAAGGCATTTTATTGACAAGTTTAAAAATATCGCCTAGGAGAAAACTCAGGTGAAAAAGTGAATTGCATATGGGCCCCAGAATAATTTGACAGTACTTTTTCACTTACTTTTTACCAATAACTCAATTGTAGAGTGCTGAAAAGTTATTTTAAACAAAAGGTGAAAAAGTATCTCCTTGGAGAAAATTATTTATATGGCCCAAAAGATCACCAAAGTAACTTAGCTCTCTTATCAAATTTGAGATAATTGGTTAGGGCGTTTATTAAAGGGACGCTATGGCAAAAAATTGTAAAATTTAAAATATGTGCAATTATAGACAAATAAGAAGTATGTTTTTTCCAGAGTAAAATGAGCCATAAATGACTTTTCTCCTATTGTTGCTGCCACTTACAGTAGGCAGTAGAAATCTTACAGAAGCGACAGGTTTTGGACTAGTCCATCTTTTCGTAGGGGTTTCTCAGCAAGGCTTTTATTCTTTATAAAGGTATTCATTAAAAAGGATTTACACAATGATGCTGTCCAACCTCCCTGCTCGCTACACAGTTTTTTGGCAGTTGGACAGAGCAACTGCCATTCACTAAGTGCTTTTGAAAATAAATAAATCCCTGAGAATCCCCCCATGAAGAGATGGACTAGTCCAAAATCTGTCTTTTCTGCCAGATTTCTACTATCTACTGTAAGTGACAGCAACATAGGAGAAAAGTAATTTATGGATCATTTTACTCTGGAAGAAACATACTTCTTATTTGTTTATGTTTGCACATATTTTAACCACTTCACCACTGAGGGGTTTTACCCCCTGAGCACCAGAGCAATTTTCACCTTTCAGCGCTCCTTCCATTCATTCGTCTATAACTTTATTATTACTTATCGCAATGAAATGAACTATATCTTGTTTTTTTCGCCACCAATTAGGCTTTCTTTAGGTGGGACATTATGCCAAGAATTATTTTTTTCTAAATGTGTTTTAATGTGAAAATAGGAAAAATGTGGGGAAAAAAATAATTATTTTTCAGTTTTCGGCCATTATAGTTTTTAAATAATGCATGCTACTGTAATTAAAACCCATGAAACGTATTTGCCCTTTTGTCCCGGTTATAAAACCATTTAAATTATGTCCCTATCACAATGTTTGGCGCCAATATTTTATTTGGAAATAAAGGTGCATTTTTTTCAGTTTTGCGTCCATCCCTAATTACAAGCCCATAGTTTATAAAGTAACAGTGTTATACCCTCTTGACATAAATATTTAAAAAGTTCAGTCCCTAAGGTAACTATTTATGTATTTTTTTTAATTGTAAATTTTTTAATTTTTTTTTAATTACAAAAAAAAAAAAAATGGGGAGTGTGGGAGGTAATGAGTTAATTTTATGTGTAAAAGTCATTTATTTGTATGTGAAAAATGTGTAGGGTGTAGTTTACTATTTGGCCACAAGATGGCCACAGTAACTTTTTGTTTTAATGCGACCTCCAAGCTTCCTTCCGGAAGCTTGGAGGAAGAATAAGGAGGCTGGACACGTGAGTTTTTTCTCACAATGATCGCGCTGCCCATAGGAGAGCAGCTGATCATTGCGGGGCTTAGATCAACGAACGGGAATGGATTTTCCCGTTCATTGATCTCTGGGCGAGCGGGCGGCGGCGTGTTTACTAGCGGCGGGCGGCGTGTTTACGAGCGGGAGCGCGGGCAGCGTCGGGAACGCGGAAAGTACGTGTTTCTCCGTCCCTGGTTTTTAAAGGATGGAAAAAGGGGCGGAGAAATATGTACGCGCGGGGGTAAAGTGGTTAAATTTTACAATTTTTTCCGCCATAGTGCCCCTTTAAAATGAATGATACATTGTCAGCAAAGATGACTAACTTACAGCTCACTTTACCAATAGAGTCCTCTTTAATATTGTGATTCTTCTGATTGATGCCATTAGAAGCTTCATGGAGAGGACAAAGAGGAGGGGTGAGAGTGGGCACAGCTGACATGTTTTTTTTTCTCCAAATAAGATTTTATTGAAGTTTTTGAAAATATAAAGTCAACAGGTAAGACATTATTAGAAAGAGCGATGGGATGTATACTACAAGAAAGCCAAACTATGTATCTGAATCCGGGTATCGAAAACATCGACTGCTAAAAGTACAAAAAGTCCAAGGTATAAAGAGCCATGATGTAGAAATACTTCTAGAAGTAACTCATACAGTAGCTTGAGCCAGTATTCTAGACAAGGAGGTTGTTCCATAACCTACTTATAGGAGAACTTTTGGCTATAAACCATCTTAATAAAATGAAGAGTAAAAAAAAGGGGAGAGGAAAGGAGAGATATAGTATAGAGAGGAAGTTAGATGAAGGTGAATAGGAAGGGGGGGGGGCTGGGGGGGGGTGCATCAAGGACCAGGGCCAGGTGTATCAAGAATGGCAAACTGAATAGTGTTTTAGGGAATGATCTAAAAAATAAGAAGAATCCAATGCTAAGTGGTAAGCAAGGCAGCGGCTTTATCTGAGTCTCTGAAATCCACCCATACAGCCCATTTTCTGCTGATGTGTTTTATCAGAAAAGGAAACACAAATGTTATGGGTGTGAAGGGAAGTTTTAAAGCTACTTTAGGTGAAGTACTATTTCATTTTTGTAGGGCTGTAAACAAGTGGCCCTTGAAGCCCATATGGCTCAAACTGTTAAACATTAAGTCCCAAGTATGTCTGCCAAAGGCTTTTTCAGCATCTGGCCCTGGCAGGAGTGGCGGAATGTTATAAAAGTTCATATAATCTGTGATATTCATAGTGCGCCAGATGTTGTCCCCTGCTGATCCACTCGCTACAAATCCCACCTGATTGCCATGAATTAAGTATGGCAAAATAGGAGTCAAGCGGCTTGCTAAGTCTTTGTAGAACAGTTGTATATCTGAGTATAGGAGGGAAATCAGTCAGTATTACTGTAGTTCAATGAGTATTTTATTCCCTTTGATATAAAAGATATTTGTGATTGGAGAATAGAAGTTGGGATAATTTCACCAATGAAGAATTTGTTGAACGAGGCTGTCAGCTCCGGGAACAAAATAGTGGAGAACTTTTTATAGTAAAACAGAGTAATTCCATCTACGCCTGCTGCTTTATGCCATGGGAATTTTTGAAAATGTCCTCAGGATTAATTGTATGATTAAGCTAATTTTTTGAGCCACTATGACCCTCAGAAGGGCACTTTCCCTCCGGTACATCTTCTCAGTTTGGGCTGGGCTGCTGTCATGGAGTTTTGGTTAATTGCAAATTCTTATTGAAGGGACAAAAATATATAGTGTTCTTAGCTTTTATATCTTAATGGTTTTTAGACTGTATAATACTTATTTCCTCTTTCATACTACAATCGTTTCGTAACAAAAAAAAGAAAAAAAACAACAACAAAAATAAGGTTTTTTCAACCTTTGAAAATTGAAGATAACTTGCATTTATTTCTTCCTTAGTACAAAGAATGCTGTGGATCTATTCATGGTACCTTGCATAAAGATTAAAGTATAATCTGATTAAACCCCCAACATGACAATTATGTAAGTAAAGAACTGAAAAAGTTCATACAATGGGACTTTTGGGAGCATATACTGTATACTGTAAATAGTCCATAGAAAGAGAGTTTTGTAGATGATGAAAAACACATTTTTATTTCTCTCATGTTTACTTAAAATAGAAATCCAGTGTAATTTAAAGTTAAGGTCAGGGACACTAACTCTCTATGTTATAATGAATTACAAAAGCTGCCGTTCTATTTACCCACCCGCTCTGGCCAGGGTACACTATGAATGGGGAAGAGCCCTGTTCCAATTATGAAAAAACATCATGGTATTTTTTCTCTGGAGGCTGGGTTACCTTCTTCACAAGCTGCAGCTCTGTAGCGCCACTCCAGCACTGTGGCTGCAGCGTAATCACGCGACATTCTTCTTTGAGGACAGAGAAAAACTTGGCCTTATTGCTTTCTCCCAGCTTCTCTCCCCCCACCTACTTTTATGAGCCTTTGCAGCCCCTTGATCTATCTGATGGGTGGGAGCAGCATCAGACAGGCAGGGGAAGGTGAGCAGGACGGGAGATGTAGTGGACAATGGGGTTGGCTATTGCAACACTTTAGATTTACTTCTGTCAGCTCTGTGGTATTCACAACACCAAAGAGGGAAGAGGAAGCAATGGAGGAAAATAGCTTTTATAAGGAGTGTATGTTTTTTTTCTAGGTTTTAAGCGAAAAACAGAAGCAAGAACACACAGGGCCGCCATCAGAAAATTTGGGGCCCCTCACACATCATCAGACTTGGGGCCCCGCCTCCCTGGGCCCACCCACAGGTTGTTGTGCCCGCCCACTAGGCACCCCCCCCCCCCCGTCCGTCCCTGTGCCTCTTTTGTCCGCCTCTGTTCCCCTGTGGCACCTCTTATCCCCTTCTGTCTCAGCTCATCCCCCTGCCCTAGCCAGGTGTAGGTGCCCCAGTATAGGTAGCCACGTACAGGTTCCCCCAGTATAAGTAGCCAGCTATAGGTGGTGCCCCAGTATAGGTAGCCTGGTGTAGATGCCCCCAGTATAGGTAGCCTGGTATAGCTGGAGCCCCAGTATAGACCAGCAAGATACAGGTGCCCCAGTATAGGTATTCAACTATAGGTGGTGCCCTGGTATAGGTAGCTTGGTATAGTTGCCCCCAGTATAGGTACTGTAGGTGGTGCCCCAGTATAGGTAGCCTGTAGCCAGATATATTTGGTGCCCCAGTATAGAAAGTCCGCTGTAGCGAGCTCACTCATCTGATCCCCACGTTCAAGTGCTGATGTCACTCTTCTCTCAGTGCTGGAACGCGGTGTGCTGGTGAGTGAGCCACAGGCCCGCAGCCAGCACATGCGGGCCTTCCAGTGCTTTGAGGGGGCCCAGGCCCCCAGAAGCCCTGGGCCCCTCACTGCAGTGTCAGTTGTCCCCCCCTGATGGCTGCCCTGAGAACACAGGATAAGTAGAAGTGCTATGTAATCCTGTGCTCGTAGTGTTTACGTTGTGCACTGCAGCATCGGTTTGAGATATCTTTGTAACAATAAAATGGATGCAGAAGTTTCCATAACTCTTCCTTTTCTCCTGGTAGTGTTGTGGCCCATTTGGAACAGCTAAGTATCGACGATGCCCAGTTTGCCAGAGGAACTAATTTGTATAATCAGGAATTGGGCAATTCTCAGCACAGCAACTGTATTTGCTGTTTAAATCTCAGTCTAGAGCTTCTTTAAATGTTATGTTCAGTTAATAAAATCTATAAAGGCATCAAATATAGTCCTTTGTTCTATTTTTTAGCACATACAACGCTTTCAGATACACCCACTAGGATTACGCACAAAGATGAGCTATAGTTAATGCTGGAGATTATGTTACCACCTTACAAAGACAAGTCTTCACCTTCTCTCTGATTCACTGCATTAGTCATCCATTTACTTATAATAGTCCCAACTACATTCTTTGATCAGATGTTGAAATATTGTTCAATTTGATGCCTCGTCTATCCCATTTAAAGTCTGACGCTGATGTGATTGATATATATATATATATATATATATATATATATATATATATATATATATATATATATATATATATATATATATATATATATATATTCTTTCTTCATTTTCCATTTTCCATTTCCATTTTCCATTTTTGGTGACCATTACTAATATTGTATTGTTAGCCTAATAAAGTGGTCATTGAACCATGAGACATGGTGAGGGTTCCTGCTCTGTTCGTCTAACTTAAAGAGTAACGCCAATGAAAATAATGTAATAAAAAAGTGCTTCATTTTTACAATAATTACCGTATGTATAAATGATTTAGTCAGTGTTTGCCCATTGTAAGATCTTCTCCCTGATTTACAGTACATTCGGACATTTATCACATGGTGACATTTTTACTGCTGGCAGGTAATGTCACTGGAAGGAGATGCTGCTTGCTTTTTTGGCAGTTGGAAACAGCTATGAACACCTGTTATTTCCCACAATGCAACAAGGCTCCCACAGTGTGATGTCAGAACCATGGTCCTGACATCACACTGTTTAAAGAAACTGTGAAGCGAGTGATGATGATCCGTTTGTGAAAAGGAAAAGATTTCTCATGTAAAAGGGGGTATCAGCTATTGATTGGGATTAAGTTCCATTCTTGGTCACGGTTTCTCTTTAAAGTGACACTAAAGTGATAAAAAAAATATAGATATAATGAATTGTATGTGTAGTGCAGATAATTAATAGAACATTAGTAGCAATGAAAAAGTATTATATTTTTGTTTTCAGTTATATAGCTTTTTTTTTTTCTTTTTTTTAAAATAACATTGCATAATTCTCTAATATTTGCAGTTTACAAACTACACTCCATTTTAAATGATGAAACAGAGCATATATAATGACTGTTTGAACTTCCCTGCAGTAAATGGTGAATGTAAATTAGGGGGGAAAGCTGCTGGGGGACGAAGCAGTGTCACGAGTCTGATTGCCGAAAAGTTTCATGCTTAAATCTATCGGGAATCGGCTGGAGGTTTATGGCGGCCAACAGATCTCTCTCCAATCAGAGAGAGATTTGTGTATTGGTGGATTGGCCGGCAAAATGGCGTGATGTATGTGTACCTTTACTCATGCAGTCTGTACTGCAATTAGGGTACAGTACAGAATCAGTTGATGAAAAGAAGAGCAAAATGTGCTGATGGTCATTTGTGAATATTCACAGCTAAATGCAAGTTGAAATGCAAATCATAATATGGACACTAAATTGTGTAAAAAATTGTGTACATGTTTATAGCAATTTTTTGCAAAAGCTGAATTTCACTTTAGGGCTTTCAGTATATCTGTAACTTTAATGTACACTGGGGAAAGTACACTGGGGTAATGTACACTGCAAAGAAAACTGCAGAAAAACAGGATAAAAAGGGGAGCAGTTGCTTAGAGCAGCCAATCAGAATTCTTGATCTGGTACTGCTAAAATTTCGTATCTGTGTTGCTCCAACATTTCTCGCTGGCTTTTAGGTTTTGTTCCCACTTGAGCTGAGAAGGGACATTTTTTGTCCGTTCTCCACTCATCACAAAACTGACAGTGAATGGCTCTTGTTTTATATATAGGAGAAGTTCACACTCCATGGGATCCATTGTGGTAAGTGGGCTTCACTTCTGTGCAGTCCGGGAGAATCCCAGAAGAGTAGATGCGCTCCTCATATAGCTTATGGGGGTACAGTCCTCAATTAGACCACTGCGGACCATCAGGGCGTTTCGCTCCCGCTGGCCACACGTGATCCGGCGACACAAATGGGAACGGAGCCTTACTCTAACCTTTCTTGCTGGCTTTGATCAATATGCCCCCTTGCAGGGGTTTCTGTTTCTTTTTACTTTTGCAATTCCCTAATTTGATTAGTGTCCAATTTGGCTCCCGTGCATCTCATTGTACTTTTTTTTTTTTAATTGGAAGAATTATTTCATTAGTTAAAAAACCATTGTGCAGCTCAGTGCCAGCACAGCCTGTCTATTATTCTGTGATTACCTCAGAGTAAAGCGTTTTGCACTGAGCTTCGCAATCACGCCGCATTACCAGTTTCTCGCCATCCCTGAAGGCATCATCTATCTTTTTTTTCTGACAGAAGCATTTTTTTCACATACTGTGTTTAATAGGAGAATCATGCCATTAGTTAATGAACACAGGTGGTGAGAGACATGGAGAAAGAGCTTTTAGCATGAATTAAAGCTAAGACATTTCTGAAGATGGAAGATCACATTCATTTTTTTTTTCATTCCGACTTTACTTCCCATGGACATGTATATATTAATTATATCGTATAGCACAGTATACATGTATTGCTGTACTGTATTATGAGATTAGGAAATGGCTGGTGTCTTGAAAATTTTATTTTTTAAGCAGATCTCCAAAAATGTTTGCAAAGGACTGCACATTGCTCCCTCTTTTCTGTTTCCTCTTCTATAGACCTCCTGCAGTGCCTTCTGGGAGGAGATATAGCTTAGACTACCATTCACTCTCCATCTTGCAGAACTCTGTGAGAGAGGGCAGGACTAGATTGCCAATCAAGTCTCCTCCTTTTGCACTCAATTTCATAGGGCATGGCCCAGGCTGCAATGTCATCCTTGGTATTCATTGATTCATCATTATAAAAAAAAACCAAGCACCTCATATACAAAATATATAAAATGAACCTCCACTTAAGAGGAGACGCCCATGTCCTATTCCCTTGCTGCAAGGCACTGTGTATTGACCTGAGGAAGCGGGCTAGTACCTGTGAAACGCGTTGTTTAATTTGTGTATTGAATAAATAACCTTTCCAGTACTACTGGTGTTTTTGTCGTCAGGCAAGTTAAGAGATTTCCTCTCATTCTCAATTTAACTATTAGAAGTTTATATATATTTTTACACTTGGGCGTCTCCATCCTTACGAATCTACCCCTACGGGAGGGGTTCATAAATAAGCTACATACTGTAAGCTTGTGGATGTAAAAACAGCACACCTAGTGAAAATGAGCCCTTTGTGTTTTTATACAGAAGTGTGTATTAAAATGAATAAAATGCATCCCTGATCACTTGCAGTGTACTTATTTACTGTGCTCCATTTTTAAGACGGATGTCATCCCCACTACAGTATATTACACTGTGCGTGCACTGGCACTGCATAGCATTTTTTAGTAAGGAGGCTTTTTGTTTCTTTTTAGCCCCTTACACA
The DNA here is from genome assembly GCF_040937935.1 of Hyperolius riggenbachi. Lineage (NCBI taxonomy): Eukaryota > Metazoa > Chordata > Amphibia > Anura > Hyperoliidae > Hyperolius > Hyperolius riggenbachi. The sequence goes on along the minus strand of NC_090652.1, from coordinate 92,487,519 downwards.
CTCCTGAGAGTTCTGGTTCACCAAGAGCTTGCTGTGCAATCTGTAACGTGTACTGGTAGTAAACAAGCTACAGTGGCTTGCAAAAGTATTCGGCCCCCTTGAAGTTTTCCACATTTTGTCATATTACTGCCACAAACATGAATCAATTGCATTGGAATTCCACATGATAGACCAATACAAAGTGGTGTACACGTGAGAAGTGGAACGAAAATCATATATGATTCCAAACATTTTTAAAAAATAAATAACTGCAAAGTGAGGAATACTTTTGCAAGCCACTGTATAGTCTCTGCCATTACCTCTAAAGGTGCCTATAACAGTGCAATTTTAGCACGCTTACCTAACTTTCAATAAAATAATTCAGATTGAAAGAAAAGATTATCTATAATAGATATTTAGCATTAAAGAATCCAATTTGCGATCATATCTAAACCAGTTGTGATCATATCAATGAAAAATCGATCGACCACTCCCTTAAATGGACACTTAAGTCAAACAAAAAAAATGAGTTTTACTCACCTAGGGCTTCCAATAGCCCCCTGCAGCTGTCCGGTGCCCTCGCCGTCTCCCTCCGATCCTCCTGGCCCCGCCGGCAGCCACTTCCTGTTTCGGTGACAGGAGCTGACAGGCTGAGGACGCGAGTGATTCTTCGCGTTCCTGGCTACAATAGCGCCATCTATGCTGCTATAGCATATATCATATACCATATAGCAGCATAGAGGGTGCTAATGTGTCTGGGAATGCGAAGAATCACTCGCGTCCCCAGCCTGGCAGCTCCTGTCACCGAAACAGGAAGTAGCTGCCGGCGGGGCCAGGAGGATCGGAGGGAGATGGCGGGGGCACTGGACAGCTGCAACGGGCTATTGGAAGCCCTAGGTGAGTAAAACTCATTTTTTTTGTTTGACTTAAGTGTCCCTTTAAGGATATGATCCATAATACGACCGTTCGGGATCGATTGGACCCACCAGCTTCTCTTTTTTCATACAATAAGATATGAATAATCTTATTAAAAATATGATTGTTCACTAAAAACTGTATCATTAAAGAGACTTTATAACAAAGAAAAGTGCCCCTGGGGGTTACTTACCTCGGGGAAGCCTTTGGATCCTATCAAGGTTTCCCCCGTCCTCCTCTGTTCCATGATGGTCTCGCTGAGCCCCTCCGAAGCCACAACCAACAATTTGTCAAGCTGTGGCGCAGGCCCAGTAGCGCCTGCAATATTTACCTTCCCCGGCTCCAGCGCAGGCGCAGTAGCAGCTCCCCAATGGGATGGACTAAGGTGGAAATAGTCAATCCCAATCAGGACTGCTTTACTACGCAGGCGACTTGTGCTTGCGCAGTAGAGCGGACACGACTGGGATCAGCTATTTCCGCCTGATCCCGAGCCGAGAGCCGCTACTGCACCTGGAGTGGGGAACATAAATATTTACATGGCCGGACCGGGAAGCCTCGATAGGATCCAGAGGCTTCCCCCTCCTGAGGTAAGTACCCCCCAGTGGCACTATTTTCTGTTATAGGGTTTTTTTATGGGAACCTTTATTCTACAAGGTTAAACTGACAATCTGAACTTATCAACATATCTCTGTTGCGTTATCGACCAGAACCTCGTTTCAGGTTATTTTAAGCACACTTGTACACTAGTGCATAAACAGGTTATAAAGGTGACCTTGTGCTTTAATCCGTTTTCTTTATTCTTGTTGGAATTTTTTCATTTCCATAGAAGTCACCAGGCATAGCGTCTAGCGTAATTTTTCTATTTAAAGTATATGATGCAAGCAGAGAGCCCTCGAGTTTCGATAAGACGTTCCTTAATTAAAATCCTGACATTTCTTAATACATGACTTCATAGTTCACAGTTACGAGACGGAGATGAGAGAATTAATATTTTCAATTTTCACTTCCAGGTGGTTAGTAAGCTTCTAAATTTGCAGATGTGTGAACCAATACTTTTAGCTAATAAAGGGGAAAAGTCTGCTTGTCTTTGCCTATACTGTACAATGCTCCTGAAGTTATCATGCAAATGCAGATTTTCTAGTTGTTACTATCTAGAAGTTGTTATCTAGAAGAACCGGTATATGGGGGTGTCTTCACTAAAGTGCGTTAAGCAATAACGTGCGTAAACTTTTACGCACAATAAGTAGAGTGTAATGCATTGCATTGCAATATATTGCATTCCGCTCTGCTCGCCGTGTGATAAGTGTTTACCCACATTATTCTTCTTAAAGGGATCCCGAGGTGAGAGGATATGGAGGCTGACATGTTTATTTCCTTGTAAACAATGCCAGTTGCCTGGAAGTCCAGGTGATCTTCGGCATGAGTAGTGTCTGAATCAAAACCCCAGAACAAGCATATGGTTAAACCAGTAAAACCTGAGTCAGCTGAGTAAGAGTACCTGATCTGCTGTCTGCTGCATGCTTGTTCAGGGTCTATGGCTAAAAGAATTAGAGGCAGAGGATCTGGAGGACAGCCAGGTAACGGGTATTGTTTAAAAGGAAATAAATATGGCAGCCTTCATATCCCTCTCACCTCAGATTCCCTTTAAGGCAGTTTATTGAATATACAATATACACCTGGTTCACACACCTGTACAACAGGTGTAGAGTATAAGTAGCACGTGGGTGCATAAAGTCTGTAAACCGGACAAAACAAATAGCCCTGCACATACATAGTAAATAATAAATGACTTGCACACCAGCAACAGGGGTCAATTGCATAAAGGTTTGTATTGAATCAAAAAGTACACAATATTGGCATAAGCCACAAGCAAGCAGAGATATACAGCATGAATATACACAAGAGATGGGAGCAAATGATATATCCCCTTAGGGTAATAAACCTTGTAAGACAGCAGGAGAGTGATAAATATCAACAATCTATGTACACAATCGTATAATGGCAAACGACAATACAAACAGGTGCAAGAGTGAACACATAGATTACAGTGAACAAGGTTATCCCTTAGGGGTTAATACCCTGACAGCGCCGTTTCGGGGGTTTCCCTTCGTCAGAGGGTATAAGTGTGGGCTCCTTCAGCAGCCATTGAAGGAGCCCACACTTATACCCTCTGAACCTTGTTCACTGTAATCTATGTGTTCACTCTTGCACCTGTTTGTATTGTCGTTTGCCATTATACGATTGTGTACATAGATTGTTGATATCTATCACTCTCCTGCTGTCTTACAAGGTTTATTACCCTAAAGGGATATATGATTTGCTCCCATCTCTTGTGTATATTCATGCTGTATATCTCTGCTTGCTTGTGGCTTATGCCAATATTGTGTACTTTTTGATTCAATACAAACCTTTATGCAATTGACCTTTTGCTGGTGTGCAAGTCATTTAATATTTACTAAGTTTATTGAATATACCCCATGGTTCCGTAACTCCAACATAACAATGGATAGGAATGTCAACTGGGGGCATTTCTTTCCTGGGGGTGTGGCCAAGCTCCGATAACCAATAGGTGTCTGTCTCTCTGTAACAACTTTAAAGTGTTACAGGTGTAGGCACAGCAGGCTCTGATTAGCACACTGTCAGATGCTCTGTCGTCCCCCAAGTGGGCTGGAACAATAACAAGAACATAAGCAAGATTACTGTATGTGAATCAGGAAGCAGAAGAGTCTTCCAGTGGGAACTTTGGTAGTTCTTAAAGAAAAGCTGTAGTGAAAATAATGTATTGAATAAAATTGCTTATTTTTTACAGTATTTACCGTATTTATAAATTATATAGTCCATTGTAAAATATTTCCTCACCCTGATTTACAGTCTGAAATTTTAGCAGCATATTTATTGCTTTCAGGTGCAGCTCTGCGGAATATTTGTTTCTGAGAAATCTGAAGCCATTGAAAATAATGCCTGGTCTCACAGGATGCTCTCAGCATAGCTAAACAGCCTAGGCTAAGTGTCACTGGGAGAGTAGGTATACATGAGCACATGGCGTCTCAGCGTCGCTCAGTTTGGCGCAAGGAGAGCTGAGTGACGGCTTTCCCTGCTGCCGCTAAACTCAGGGGTGGCGCTAAATACTATTCCCAGAGGGAAATGTAATTCGGGGTCTGGCAGCTGCTGGAGCCCTGAATTACCGATACGCGGGGCGCGCTGCATGACATTGTTGCTATGACGGCACTCAGCATCGCACGCCAAAATAACCTGATTCAGGAATACATACCAATATATAGCTATAGGAAGTGTTTCTGATGCTTTAACCAGGAAAATTACCGTAAAAGTGGTTATCCTGAATTATTTACTGCAATCTACCTGGCTAGATAGCTTACCTAAGCTCTGTCTGTAGAAGATATGCACTTGCAGGATGCTGCTTGCTATGGTTTGGCTCCATCTTCTTCACACTGAAGCCAGCCCTTGCTGGATGTCCACAGAAAACCAAGTGATAGTTACACTGAACAAGCTCAGTGCTGATGCGCTGTGGGACTTCACCCAGCCAGCAATAAAGTCTTCCTTTCCCAGTAATATATTCAATCCCTCGTTCAGAGGAGAGCCTAGTCACAGTGGACTGTGCATGGCCAAAAGAATGTCATTGTAGTGCGTTATATGCACTCCCAGTTACCACTAAACCACTGTCCAAAACATCCGATAACGACCATTTTAGCTGGCAGTCATTGTGTATTTACAGTGGCGGCTGATCGATCCAGCTGGAATGTGGGTGGTTGTTAACGGTCGTGCTGGGAATTTGCTCCATCATGCGCCGATTGTCATCCCTCCATCCCTCTCCATAGCAACACAACGCATTGTGTGCCTGAAGGCTAGCAATGTGTCTGTGTCTGGTCCCCAAATTGTCGCCAGAGGGATGGTTTACTGATCCCCGACAGGCAACAATTCTTGCATGTGTGTACTTACCTTAAAGGACAACTATCAAATTTAACTAAAATTCTAAATGCCACATGTATTTCCAGTAATTAATAGCAAATAGCAATACAAAGGCATCTTTTCATGTTTTATGTGAAGGAAATATGACATTTACAGAGTCCCGTTTTCACTATGGGCATTACTATGGAGGACTGTCTCTAGCACATCAAGCATACAGAAACAGTCCTCCCTATCTGTAATCCTGTGACTGAAATGTCTTCAGAATGATAGAAAGCAGAAATACAGCATCGAATAGTGTGTAAATAACTCATCAGCTGTTCCTGTGTCTCTCTGCCTCTTGCAGTTGTAAAGTAAACAGAGCTTACAGCCAGGATAAGCTCATTCTGAATGGGAGGTGTAAACATGCAAGTACAGGAATAAAATACAGGCCCTTCTCTTCAGACCCTTCCTCTGTAGCTGAAAAATCTCTCAGCTGTTCTCATGTGATCTGTGAGAAAGCAGTGTGTGTGGGCTGGGCAGAAACAAACAGTACATCATTTCTCTATGAATAGTGACAGAGAAGTGGCACCTATCTACATGGTACAGCTTTGTCCCCAACGCCGATTTCATTACAAAAAGCTGATACACAAGGAATTCCTTTCACACAGTCTGTGATCAGAGACTTCTGAAAAGCTTTCTATTGTTGCTAGCTAAAAGCTCTATAGGTATGTGGTGTTTACAAAATGATAGTTCCTCCTTAATTAGATCCGCGCTTCAATTTTGGAGCAAGTCTAGCACTACAGCTTTATAAGAGGGCTCCCTACTTCTTATTTATATACAGTTTATTTTTGTAGACTTTTACTTTAATTTACTTACCAATTTCTCATTGCTGCACAGTATTCTGATTTTTCAAAAAACAAACCTCATTAAGTGTTTGCATTTTTGTTTTGCTTAAGGAAAATAGAGCACAGAGAAATACCCTCAGAGACAGCTCTTGTTTCATTGCCTTGTCACAACGTAAACAGAGTTAATGAATTAGCAGCCTAGGGAGTTCCCTAGATGGCCACCACGCAGCTGGGACACGTGTCAGAGCCTACACCTGATTGGCTGCTTTAGAATACTGGCGATTTGTTAGGTGAAGGAGAGTGCCTGCAGGGGGTTCAGCAGGCTGTAACCTCTCTGAACTCATCGACTTAATAATTTCTGCTTCATTATTCCCACATAACAAGGCCCTGCTCCGTACAACCCAGCGCCTCTCTTTATTGATTTCTGAAATTTAAATATCTGCTGTGATTAACGAGCGAGAAGGAACGGAATAATCTCTCACAACAAAAAAAGCGTGGCGAGCAAGAAGCTATTAGCACTTGTCATCTGGAGGAGAAATGGCCAGCTGTGAGATCAGATTATCCTGCATGGTAAACGTCTTGATTAAAGAATTTGTTTTTTTTCCCCTGCTCAAGATAGGCAAACTACAAGACATGGCCTTGTTAGCTTGTCCTTATTTGCACTGTTGTAACAATAAAGCTATTATCATTGGGTATATGCAGTGAAACTGGTAGATAGAAATGTGGGATTTGGTGTAGATAACAGGAGTTCTGTCTTTGGTGTATCGGGTACATAGTAGTAGACAAAGGCCTAAAACAGTTCAGATAGATGAGATGGGATTCCACATTACATGCAGGGTCGGATTTACCATAAGGCACTGTAGGCACATACAGGTTCCTGATGATGGAAAGGCAGCTCACTCCCCTCCCAGAGTGCCTTACTCCCTCATTTCCTATGCAGAGACCTGAGCAAGTGTGTAAATGAGAGGTTGCTCACCCAGCTCTCAGCATTCCACTGACAAGATCTCAGGGGTGGGGGCACCACTAGCTACTTCATACTGAGGCTGCTCTAGCAACCTAATACTAAGCGACACCTGTAGCTACCTATGACAGGCAAGGGAAGTAAGGGAGAAGTGTCCGCTGGGCCAGCCAGCACACTTGCGGTGTGATTCGGTAGGGCTTTGTAGGTTCATGGAGGTAGAAGTCTAGAGTGCCAGGACATCTGTGCCTATAGGCTCCTGTGAGGTAAATCCAGCCCTGATTGCATGCATAGTAAGCCTGATTTACTTTGCGTCCCCACACCAGAGGTCTTCAGAAACCATTAGTGGTCCAGCAGGCCTGGATTGGTTTTGTTCAAATTCATTGGTATAAAGTGGTACTTGCAACCATTTTTTTGGTCAGAGCTTGATTTTCTTAAAAAACAACATTTTTTATAAATAACAACTGTGTAATTGCAGTTGCATGCATGCCATTCCAACTGAGATCCTTTTAATCCTCGTAGTTGCACATTTGCATCTGCAGTGGGAGTAAGGTTATTTATTCATTTGCTATGCCGCAAAGTTGAGGTTACGTTTTGGGGCATCACTAACTCTTCCCAATGTCCGGGAAATTGCAAGTGGTGCAGTTCACTTGCAGGTTTACAGTAACTCTATCGACACCAACTCAACAAACTCCAAAAGCATCAGAAGACTAGAATAGGTTATGTATGGGAAAAAGCAACTCAAGCCAAGCACAACTCTCTGTAACATCTCACTCAAAAGCCATACCCTGTGTTTAAGTTGTGTTTTCATACCCTGCATTTAAAGAGACTCTGTAACAAAATGTTCAGCCGTATTTCTTTTATCCTATAAGTTCCTATACCTGTTCTAATGTGGTCTGGATTACTGCAGCCTTTTCTAGTTGCACTGTCTCTGTAATATATCTAATCTTCTTTCCTTTGTCAAGCTTTGTCGACTAAGGGAGGAATGCACTGCCTCTGCTGTGATAGAGAGAAGTTATGCACGCCCCCTGCAGGCTCTGTGTGTGTGCTGTGTGTATGAGTCATAGGCCAGGTCTCTGCTCACAGCCAGCATGTCTGCAAGGCTCATGGAGATGTGACCTTGTGAACAGCTGTGAGTGCAGAAAGGTCAGTTCAAAGCACAGACAAGCAGCTAAGGCAACAAGTGGCAGTAACATTCCAGCAGTCAAGTCAGGCTTGAGAGGAGCCACTGCAAACGGGCACCTGCTCTGATGATGTATTTCCTGTTTGGCAGCCGTCTTCATTGTTTACAAAAATAATGAATAAAACAGTGATTTTATCACCAAGTCAGCAGCGGGGAGCGCCGAAAATGTCACAGAGGAGGCTAGGAGAACACAACAAACAGGCTGGTACGTTTATTTATGTAAGATTTTCACAGTACAGTTTCTCTTTAAGGTGTGTTCGTAGTGCTGCTGTGAGTACTGTACTTTAATTAAAACACCAATTTTCCAGTCAGAATGATAAAAATGAAGCCCAGGGCCTCTTGTGTTGTAAGTAATTGTGGTTGTTGTGTATAGCAGCCAGCTAGTCATATTTCCTGTTTAAAATGACAAGACAAACATTTTAGGGATGCAAACAGTACTGCTTGCATTCACTGTGGAGAGCAAGTTGGGGCACAGACTCCCGGTGAGCATGTGCCCCCTGAGAAACTGTTTTCATATTTGTGGTCGGAAAAAGCCAAGCCCGTTCAGCTCTGTGCAGGAAAGCCAATTTGACAACAGGCCCTTCTTGATGGGCTTTGTGGAGGGTCCATGTGCTGGAACGGCGAGAAGAGGGATGGGGGAAGCTTAACCAGTGACTTTCCCTTTATTTAGGTAAGTACCCATTTGGAACACTTTTTCACTACAGGTGCACTTAAAGTTAGTTTGGGAAGGTGTGGAAATAGGGGATGGTTAAAAAAAATAAATCTTGGAAATGGGCATTTAGTAGAATATAGCACTGTATGGGCATGATTCACAAAACAGTGCTAACTGTTAGCATGGCTTTTAGCGCATTTTTGCGTGGAAAAAAGGGTTTCGCACAAAAACACAGTTATCGCGCACAAAAATTTGCATTAATGCACAATTTTCACGCAGTACCGTTCACTGTCGCGCGATAATGCGAATTTAATTCGCAAACGCGACCGTCAACTCGATTTTTGCACGCGATAACCGTTATCACGCAAAATTTCACGCGAAGCACTTTTCACAGCGTGGTAACAGCACCGTTTTGTGACTCAAGCCCTATGTGTGCAGTAACCAATAAAACATCTTAACGCCTTTCATGTTATGTCTGTACACACTCCAGCATTGCCTATGTACTTACATAACATTGTGTTGTAGTAAATCACCTCTTGCAGTTCAAACATAATGGCCAATCTGGCATACGCTGTAATTTCAGATGTGTATAATTTTAACCCGTAAATAATGAGGACTTCTTATAGGTAACAAGTCAGAAAGAGCCTGAGACATGCACTGGTACACAGCTTCTCAAGAGGCCCAGGACAATAAGCTATTTACTTTTGCACTAAGCAATGTTAGGTTCAGCCGATAATTTATACCTCACATTCTGTTCAACCTCTCTGCATTGTGCTGTGTGATTTATGCTATGAGAGATCCCATTACTCACAGGCTCCTGCTGTAGCCATGAAATCCATTTAACCTCTGGTAGAGCTAGAAAAAGCGGGAAATTCTTCACAAATGAAAATATCATTTTCGAGGTTGCAGGTTCTGTGACAGGGACAGCAGAAAGTAGACTGGGCTGATTTTGGTAAGGTGAGGACCAACTTACCGTAAAAAAACATTCAACTGTAATTTTTCTGCGTAGATCCTTATTTATTTGGCCAGAACATCTTTTTTTTTGTGTTCTTCAAGATGATTCATAACTCTTAAAGAGGAACTTAAGCGAAAAGGGGGGGGGGGGGGGGAATAAATCAATACAGGTAAACTGAGAAGTTAAAAATTAGAAAAGAGATCAAAAAATGATTGATATTCGCCATGTAATTTCTTAATATTATTTGATCCACAACGAGCCAGCACGTAATCTTCTTTACTACTGGCAGACATGAAAAAAAACAGACAGCACCAACTGCCATTATCTATAACCGCACCCCCTAACAATGCGATAGGCTAAAAGGTTGTTTTTTTATAGATGTACATATGCGCAGACCTAGGTCCTGACTTCACACTGTGGGAGGGGTTTCACCATTTCACCACAATATCAGCCATACAGACCTCCCTGAAGATCTATTCAAGAAAAGGTAAAGATTTCTCATGAGAAAGGGGATATCAGTTACTGATTGGGAATAAGTACAATCCTTGGTTACGTGTTATTTTTGACAGATTAGATGATAGATATTATATAAAAGTCTACTGTATTAAAAATTAAGGCCCTCTAAGCTGATAATCATTCGCTAAACTGATATTAATTTTCTTTTTCGACATTAGGCAGATTATGCAGTCAGAGGGCCACAGGCAAGTGTCATTGAGGCTGCATTTGTTTTGTGCTGCAATGAAAAGTACAAAGCTAGCAGTGCTGCAAATTATATTAGGCCAGATCTTTACTGAGATGTAATGGCGTGTTGAATTCTACAATATAGAAAGGTTTTAGACCATATTAGGTAGATGTCAATCATTTACCACATTTATAGTGGTCTGAAACTCTGACATAACATTCAATAAAAATGTGTTTTCCTACTTTTTATTACTCATACAGTTATCATATCAAAGCTGGAATTGCATGTTATTCTTTTTATATTATAACTGCTTTTTATTATATATTAAAATCTGCTAAGGGAGGAAAGGACTCACAAAAGGAGACGAGGAATCATATAAGGATGGAAGGAGATACAGAGGGATGGAAGGGGGCACAGAGGGACAGATGAGGACATAGGCATAGGGGTACACCGTGGAGGCAGAAGGGCATGGAAGGATGCACAGGGGGGCCTAGGTAGCATAGAGAGACACAGTAGAGGAAAAGGGGAAGGGGCAGAGGTGGCTACTGATGGCAAATGGGATGGAAAGATGCACTGGAAGACAGAAGTGGCACAGAGGGACACAGTGGAGGCACAGGGGAGCAGAGGTGGCTCAGAGTAGGGCACTGAAGCCACAGGGGGACACAGTGGAGGCACAGGGGAACAAAAATGGCACAGATGGGGACTCTGAAGGCACAGGGTACAGACATGATGCAGTCGAACCTACGGTCCTTATTTCTCTCATAAATCAGGGACTACTTGCGGTACTATTGTATTGCTTTCAAATGTGAATATCAGTAACAATTAATGTATTCCTAGTCATGTCAGAATTAGAGTTACATTTTTCATTTTTCTTAAACAAGGATGAAGGAAGATTATATACCACGGGGGTGGCACTTTAATTGGTGTCTCCTTGAACATTCTATCAGCAGCCCTTAATAGGACAGCGACCTGGCAACATTAATTAAAATCAACCACATATTCTGCAAAGCTATCTCTTAATCATTAGTCAAATGTAATAGTTATAAAGATCTTTACGTCTTATGCAGCATCTTTTCTTTGGAATTGAAGCATAGCACTGCTCACCTCATATTCCATTGGGATGGCAGAACTCATAATTAGATATCACTAAACTTCAAAAGGCATTGCTGAGTTTGCACTTCTGAGCAGCGGAGAAAGTGCCTGAATTAGAAAGCGGCTTCTTTGGTGCCAGATGGTGCAACAACCCACCAAATGTTATGTAGGATCTTATTTAGCTACAGGAATGCTGTATATCATTTCCTTTCCCAGAGAGTCTACCTAAGAAAAGAACTTAGGAAACCAGGCAGCAGAATTCACCCATTGAGAAAGAAGCAATATGGGAAATAAACTGTAATAACAATAAAATGATTGTTAGCATACGGCGTCACATTTGTTTGAAGTTTGTGTTAAATACAGGTTTGTATTAACCACTTCCCTACCACAGGTTATTGCCCCTTGAAGGACAACTCAAGCGAGAAGGATATAGAAGCTGCCAGTTACCTGGCAGTCCTGCTGGTCCTCTGCCTCTAATACTTTAGCAAGCATGCAGCAGATCAGGTGAACAAGCATGCAGCAGATCAGGTGAACAAGCATGCAGCAGATCAGGTGAACAAGCATGCAGCAGATCAGGTTATTCTGTTGGCAGAAATGACAAGATTAGTTGCATGCTTGTTTCTGGTACTATTCAGACACTACTGCAGCCAACAGATCAGCAGGGCTGCCAAGCAGCTAGTATTGTTTAAAAGGAAATAAATATGGCAGCCTCCATATTTTTCTAACTTCAATTGTCCTTTAAAAACCACATCAATTTTCACATATTATGCTCCTCCCATTCATTCGCTAATACATTCCAAAAACATACGGATAACTTAATTGGCTCCCCCTAAAAAAAAATAAAAAAATTGGCCCTAGAGTACAGTACTTACACTACATAATAGAGACATATGGCAATGGTAGGGATTAGATTGTGAGCTCCTTTGAGGGACAGTTAGTGACAAGATATATATATACTGTACAGCGCTGCGTAATATGTCGGCGCTATATAAATACTAAATAATAATAATAATAATAAATAATAACTTAATCGCTGCTTATCAAACCAAAATGTTCTATATTGGGGGGGGGTGTTTCTCCAAAAATTATGCTATGTTTGGGTTGTACTTTTTCTAAGAATTATTTTATTTTATAAGCATTTTAAAGGGAGCAATAAGGAAAAAAAAATATTATTTCTCAGTTTTCAGCCATTGTAGTTTTAAAATAAAATGTGTAGATAAAACCCTCACATTTTATTTGTCACAACTATTACATTTAAATGATGTCCCTGGTACAATGTATGGCAACATTATTTTATTTGGAAATAAAGGTGTATTTTTTTCTGTGTTTTCTGATACTATATCATCATAATTTTTAATGTATTTTAATTGTCTTTTTACTTTTTGACCACTAGATGCCCCCTCACTATTCTGTGTACTCATGAATCTAGTGTACATAGGAAGTAATGTTTGTGTGTGTGTTTTTACTTTAATTTTGTGAATGACAAACGGCATGTCACTGACAGCGGGAATCATTCACTACAGGCACATTGATTGGCCTTGCGAACACATGTTCCCATTCATCAGTCACTGACCAGTGGAATGGCATCCAGTGGAGGCGAGCGTGGGTGTGTGCACGATCGAGAGCAGTGAAAGAAAACAAACTGATGCATATCTACGCTTTGATCTTCATGTGAAGTTTTCAGGGGCGTATATCTGCATTCTAAGGATCCAGAATCGGTTAAAGTTTCTTTCCTGTAAAAAAAAGAAACTATTAATTCCCTGCTCACTTCTTTGCCACTGAATAAATATAATTTACAGTTTTAAAAAGAAACCACTGTAAATACTGTAATAGACTGTTAAAGAGAAACTCTGACTAAGAATTCAACTTTATCCCAATCAGTAGCTGATACCCCCTTTTACATGAGAAATCTATTCCTTTTCACAAACAGACCATCAGGGGGCGCTGTATGACTGATATTGTGGTGAAACCCCTCCCACAAGAAACTCTCAGTATGTACTCCTGACAGTTTCCTGTCTGGGAACCTTGTTGCATTGTGGGAAATAGCTCTTTACAGCTGTTTCCAACTGCCAGCTACATCACCTGCCAATAGTAAAAATGTCATCATGTAAATAATTTTACAATGGGCAAACACTGACTAAATCATTGATACATAATTATTGTAAAAATGAAGCACTTTTTTATTACATTATTTGCACTGGAGTTCCTCTTTAAAGGGAACCTGAAGCGAGTAAAATTATTTAAAATAAACACATGACGTAGCTGCAAATGAATATTACATACTAACCTCACCGTCAGTTCTTTTCAGAAGCTCACCATTTTCTTCTTACAGTGATCCCTTCCAGTTCTGACAAGATTTTGTCAGAACTGAAATATACCATTTGCTGTCAGTTATATATCAGCAGCTGTCAGTTACAACTGAATGTGAAAGGTAATGTCCATATTTCCCTATAGCTCAAGAAGGCAATATTACGGTTTAACAGTATGCTGACCAGGAAGCTGTTATGGGATAATGGCCATTTTCAAAATGGAGGACAGAGATTTCCATTGATCACAGTGGACAAATGGGACGCAGGAGAGGAGAAATAGATTGATGAATAGACTACACAGGAGGTAAGTATGACCTGTGTATTGTTATTTTGACTTTTTATTTTCAGTTCAGGTTCTCTTTAAAGAACATGGTCATGTGACTTGTTCTGTGCCATACTCATTGGTATCTTTCTGAGAGGGGGCTTTTCACACTTACTGTATGACTCCTGGTGGGCTTTAGTGACAGGCTCCTGAGTATTATGGGAGGGAGTCTGCCTTTTAAAGCGGAACTGCAATATTGAATAAATAAAAAAAAATAAACATACCAGTAGCTTCTACATGATAAACGCAATCTTTCTGTATATTTAGCGCCGCTGCCCGCTGCTGCAATCGCTGCATTTTTTATTTTTTATTATTTTCCAGGATTCAGGCAAGATGGCCGCAGTGCCTGATCACTTCCGGCAGGGGCGTAACTAGAAATCACTGGGCCCCTCTGCGAAACTTTGGATGGGGCCCCCTCCCGCCAACCCACCCCCCGCTTTCTGCACAAGGAAACTGAGAACCAGCAGCGAAGCATTGCAGACATTTTCTCTATCAATTACATTAGTTGTGATAAAACGTGCATGTTTTCACTCATACAGACACACATGGTGTACAGAAAACGCATACGGAACACTGACAGACGAGTGTGCTCCCAGCCACAGCTTATTACACTCACTCTGTCCATCTCTGATGGAACAGAACTGTCTCTGCAGACTTCTCCAGCATCACTACACTACACAGCACTTGGGGAGGGGTAGAGAGGTTTTGGGCTGGGCGCTGTACAGAGGAGCCTGCTGCACACTGAATAGGGACCATCTACAAATCTCTGTCTACAACACTTTGTATGATTTGTTATCAGTAGCTGAGCAGATGCAGTCATTAGAACAGTTGTGCAGAGAATAGAAAAGTTTTACTCTCTGTACCCATAGTTATCAGTCTCTCAGGATGGGGCCCCCTGTGGCTTCTGGGCCCCCCTGCGGCTGCATCCTTCGCAGGGTCTATTGTTACACCCCTGACTTCCGGGTTACTGCGCGTCATTAGTATGTTAATGTTTGGCTGGTAGCGTGCACGAGAGGACTCCAGCACTGCACATGCGTAACTTGTCCTCTCGTGCACTCTCAATCCTGCTCGTTCCTTGTAAATTTCCTTGAAATATTTTTATAATGATGGATAGCTCTCCTGGCTGCCTCGCTGAGATATGCTGTGTGTGCCTCTAACAGCGCTGCCTCGCTGTCTTGTCCTGCGAGGTCATGTACAGACCCCACTCCTCCTCGTTCATGTGCAATAAATCAGCGTTAGTGGCACCGGTGGGGCGGAGAAAAGGCGAGGACCTGGCCTGAGGGGAAGAAAAACATATCTCGCAGGGAGAGGAACACAGGCTCTTCTGCCTGATTTTAGCATCGACTTATAAGTCGATGCTGTTTACCGGCAGAATCTCGGGACGGAGAGAGCACAGAAAGAGATACATTGAATGCGTAGAGGTATGTGATCCTAAAAGGTACATACCCTTATGATCAAATTGTATTAAAAAAAGATCCTTCAGTTCTGCTTTAATGGGACTAACACCCTTCTTCCTTGGAAGCAAGTATGAGAATAATGCATGCAGTGCATTACGATGTTATACCGCAATGTACCCGCATTGGTAGAACATTGCAGTTTGGCAATCCACGTTAGAATGGGCTGTTATGCCGCAACGCACCACTATGAACGTGGCCTAAGTCAAATGAAAAGCAGGAGGTCTGCAAATACTTATTTTAAAAAAAAACTTGTTATTTCTTGCATTGGGCAAGCACAGCCTTCTTCCCCAGTCTTGAGAACCCCTTTAATACAAGCTTGGTTTGCCCAATGCCGGCATACACCGCTGAAGTCTGAGCACGTCTGCACTTCCCGGCGGTGTCAGACGTGGTTGTTACTAAGTAAACACAAGTGCTGGCTTGTTGTCTATTTATAACTCTGCACCACACAAGTTCTGTTAGTGGAGTAAAAAGGAAATTGATCTCTGTATACTTTCTAGAGCCCGCTCATTAGGTACAAAAACATTATTCTCCCAAGGCGCTGCACCTCTCCACGGATATATCTTGTTGGAGAACGCCGATAATGTTATATTTTCAGCCAGTTTGTTTTAGAAAAGGTATTCGTGTGGATTGGTTCATTTCTTAAGGGAAGGGGAATGTGCGTGTTGCTATAAATCAGAAGTAAAATGAAGAAAAATAATAATGGCCATTGTTGAGCTGGATGATATACAAGTCTACATGCGACTTCATTTCTTCCATAAAATGGTTTCTACATCACTGACATGCACCCACTGCGCTGAATTGCCTGCGATGATTTGATTCCGTGCTGAGAACAGTTCTCATGTATAAAGATAAAAGCTGGAATGTCTACTCTTGCTAATGCTTCCGCCGTTTGTTCTGAGGACAGAATTACAATTACACAGCCCTGGTTGTTGCTTAGGGATGGACGTTAGAGTGTGCCACCTTCTATATTCCAGGAGAGATCATGGATAAACCCAGCTGCTACATAGAGCCATCCAGTGGTCTTCAAAGTGTGTCACATGATACATGATGCACAGAGGGACATCTATAGGTCTCATTGGCCGGTCATGTTATCATGTGTCGGTGTGTAGGAGACATCATGAGATATAAATAATATGCAATCACGTGATCAGTTTGGAAGTCCTTGATTGGCAGGTCACAATCATGCTATTTCATGTTTCCACGGTATACATTAAAATTCATTACCTCCACTGCTAACTACTACATTGCAGCATTTTTTGAATGCAAAGCCAAGGTGCACAAATGTTTATTCCTGAATTACCTCTAAGTGGCTTACCCGGTAATTAATTTTCTCTTTGTTGTTGTTCAGCAAGGGTGCTCATTAGACTGGCTGGTGTGCAGAAGTGAGAGAACATACAAAACATGTGTATTAAATATCCTTATATTACTAAAGCAGAATGCCTTTAACAATGCAGCAGTGGCAATGCACACAGTGGAGGCTATTCAGTAATGCATGAAAAGCATTACTGTGTGTAATTAATTACCATTCATTACTAATGTGCGCTAATGGGTTACGCATATCAATAACGCACAAGCTTAACTTAACTCTTGTCTCACTTAGGTGTATTTGCAGGGGTTACACACAATTTACGTATGCATTACGTACGATGATATCACTGCATGCATTAAACCCTATTAATGCGTGGATGACGTATTACCATATGACCTTACGCTTTACTCATCGCCCGTAAGACTATTCTGATTTCCGCAGGTTATTGAATAGCCCCAAGTGTCAATAAAGATTGGATGTTCAGAACATTACAGTGAAGTGAATTTTAAGTATATAGAAGGATAAATGTAAAGTGGGTTGAAGTTGTGTTTTCCTTGAAGAACTGATCTTACCAGGGAGATCTTGCCACAGAACTATCCAGTTGGACTGCAATTGTTATATCTGGTTATAGGATGTAGGAACTCACCCATAATTTAAATGTGTACCATACAGCAAGAAGAGTGGCATACTGCTGTTAGAATATCTGATGGAGAACAAACAGTGACTACAGAGAGGCAGGATCAGGTGAGCTCAAGCTGGAGAAAGCAAGCTGCAGAAGCAATAAAAAAAAGGCAAAATGTATTTAAAAAATAAATAAAATAAATGTTTACAAAACAAAAACAAACATCCTGGCAGCGATCTTAGCCCACCAACAGAGAGCTCTATTGGTGGGCAGAAAAAGGGGGGGGGGATCACTTGTGTGCTGAGTTGTGCGGCCCTGCAGCAAGACCTTAAAGCTGCAGTGGCCTATTTAGTAAAAAATTGCTTGGTCACTAGGGGGGTTTAACACCATGGTCCTTAAGTGGTTAAAAAAGCTGAGTCCCTAAGCTAACTATGTATTCTGTTTTTGTAGTGCTGCCCTTTTTTCTTATTTCCTTAACAAGTGTTTTATTTTGGTAACTATGGGGTGGGGGAGCTGTAAGAAAATGTTAATGGGTATAGGAGATGTATTTTTTAATGTATTTTTTTATGTTATATTACTTTTAATCGGTCCCCACACACTTTATCCTGTGTACTTAGAACAGTGTTCTGAGTTAACAGGACATGAGTTTGTTTGTGTTTGCTTTCATTAAATGATCACTGTTAATGGCTGAAGCAGTGATGTGATCATTCATTCATCATACACTTAACTGGCTTGGGGTACACCCGCGTGTGGGTATGCCCGCGTGCGCAATATTTTGCAGTGCTTATAACATTGTGTACTGTATATACACACCCCTGCTTATCACTTCAGGTGTCTTTTAAATAGTCACCTGGTCACCCTCTCTTAGTTTGCTGAAGTTTTTATGGCCCAGCAGTCCTCTGGGTCATGGGAAACAACTTGACAGACTGGTGATAACTATTGAAGACCCCATAGCTGGCCTCAGGATTGGGTCATCAGATTCTGAACAGATGCTCCACAGGAACACGAAGAACAAATTAGGTCAGTATCAGAAAATGAGTAAGAGTATAGTCAAGGGCAAACCAGGTCAACAAGAAGGGATCAACAGCTTACGCTACATTGCTTAATAATAAACTATACAGGGATTTCACATGCACATGGCAACCATCTTCTGCTGTGTGTTTCTGTTAGCAGGTGTATAAATGCTTGTGCGTTGCTTTGCGTAATGTGCATGGCTGTGCTATGGAAAGGCACAAGAGCCGTGGTCAGTTTCATATGGCACTAGCTTGTCTTGGGTGCACCAGTTGGGAAGGCAGAGTTGGTCACCTATATCTACTGAGAGCGACATCTTAAAGAGAAACCATAACTGAGAACTGAACTTCATCCCAATCAGTAGCTGTTACCCCTTTTCCCATGAGAAATCTTTTCCTTTTCACAAATGGATCATCAGGGGGCTCTGTATGGCTGATATTGTGGTGAAACTCCTCCCATATTGTGATGTCAGGACCATGGTTCTGAGATCTCACGGTGGGAGCTTTGTTGCATTGCGGGAAATAGTTGTTTACGGCGGATTCCAACTGCTAAAAAAGGAAGCAGCATCTCCTTCCACTGACACCACCTGACAGCAATAAAGATGTCACCATGTGATAAATGTCAGAATGTAAATCAGGGAGAGGAAAGATTATACAATGGGCAAACACTGACTAAATCATTTATACATAATTATTGTAAAAAAATAAAGCACTTTTTTATTACATTATTTTCACTGGAGTTATTATTATTATTTATTATTATTATTTATTATTATTTAGTATTTATATAGCGCCGACATATTACGCAGCGCTGTACAGTGTATGTATATATATATATATATATATATATATATATATATATATATATATATATATATTGTCACTAACTGTCCCTCAAAGGAGCTCACAATCTAATCCCTACCATTGCCATATGTCTATATTATGTAGTGTAAGTACTGTAGTCTAGGGCCAATTTTTTAGGGGGAGCCAATTAACTTATCCGTATGTTTTTGGAATGTGGGAGGAAACCGGAGTGCTCGGAGGAAACCCACGCAGACACGGAGAGAACATACAAACTCTTTGCAGATAGTGCCCTGGCTGGGATTCGAACCAGGGACCCAGCGCTGCAAGGCGAGAGAGCTAACCACTACGCCACCGTGCTGCCCCGGTTCCTCTTTAACTTCCCTGAGGGGACGAGCTTAAGTTCCCCTACTGCATATAAAGTGGTTACCTATAGATAACCAACATTTGTGAGTATAACTTTACAATTAAAACCAAAACAAAAACAAACAAAAAAACACATTCAGTTTTACTCCCAGTGTGATCCAAAATACTACACTATTGCGGGCTATGGATTTCTATTTTATGTCTTACATGGTGACCAAAGTAGTTGCATTTCAGGCAGAAGTTAAAATACATGCCTGTAAGCATCGCAGGATTGCTTGCTCTGAATCAAACTTACTTTGACAGAGAAATTGGAAGAGGAACTGTAGTGAAAATAACAGGAATACAATTGCTTATTCTTTCAAATATTCATTTATAGATTATTTAGTCAGTGTTTGCCCATTGTACAATCTTTCATCTCCCCGATTTACACTCTGAAATTTAGCACTGGTGATGACATCTTTAGTTCTGCCAGGTGATCTGTGTGGAATGTTTGTAACTGAAAGTTCTATGCACAGAGGGAAATACTGCTTGCCTGTCAGTTGGAAAAAGCCATTATTTTCCACAATGCAATGAGGTTTACAAACAGCAAACTGTCAAGACCATGGTCGTGACCTCACACTGTGGGAGGGGTTTCATCACAATATCAGCCATACAGACCCCCTCCCCCCCCCTTTATGATATAGTTGAGAAAAGGTAAAGATTTCTCGTGGAAAAGGGGGTGTCAGCTACTGATTGGAATGACGTTCAAACCTTGGTTAAAGTTACCTGACATTCACTATGAAAGAGCAAGAGCTAAGGCTGTTGTAACTAGCACTTCTCTAGCAGCTGGCGAGAGTGCACAAGCGGCTCTGTGCTACTGCGCTGGCGTGGGTGCAGCGCAGCCGCGCTTGCCAGAAGAGGAGCGGGGCCTGGATGTTATGAATGGTCCCTCTCTTTAAGTGTTTACTTTATTCACTTTGTGACACTTGTCTTAGTAAAGCAAAGTGTACCTGAAGGAAACATTATGAGATTCTAGTGTACATATAGTTGCAATCCTACTGTGAAGACGTAAGCGGTGTGCATGCT
This sequence comes from Hyperolius riggenbachi, assembly GCF_040937935.1. NCBI lineage: Eukaryota > Metazoa > Chordata > Amphibia > Anura > Hyperoliidae > Hyperolius > Hyperolius riggenbachi. The sequence goes on along the minus strand of NC_090652.1, from coordinate 92,467,091 downwards.
CTCTGGTACCCAAGCGGACATACTGCACATGCGCGTGCAGTATGCTTGGGTCAGAGTACACACATGCTGGCTATGTCTTCCCCCACAGGAGTACACGCGTTCCTCTGTGGAAATACTGCGGCTGCGCCAACCCCACCAACCACTGCATTGTACTGGGACCATTTTATGAAGGAACAGAATCAGACGATGGTCCATGGGAGGTGCGGTAAGCCTTTACGCACCTCCCCACACACACATCAATTACAGAATTTATTAAGGTATCCTTTATTTGGACACAGGCTCACTTAGTTTTATATAAATATGGAGGCTGCCATATTTATTTCCTTTTAAACAATACCAGTTGCCTGGAAACCCCATTGGTCTATTTGCCTGCCGTAGTGTCTGAATAACACCAGAAACAAGCATGCAGCTAATCTTGTCAGATTTGACCATAATGTCAGAAACACCTGATCTGCTGCATGCTGATCTACTGTACACACGCTATGCTTAACTCAGCCAGGTGACTGTTCGGAAGCGTTAAATCGTGTGTGTGCAGCCACCCTGATGCTTAGCCGAAAGCTGAAAGATCTGGAGTACCAGTACTTTGTACACACGTAGCCAACTGCAGCAAGATATCAGCCCAATAGTGGTATGATTTGAGCCGCTCGATGTACACCTGATTGTTGTCCAACACACCAAAATCAGGTGTTTTAGTTTTTAATACCCTTAAAGAGACACTGAAGCGAAAAAAAAATGATGATATTATGATTTGTATGTGTAGTATAGCTAAGAAATAAAACATTAAGATCAGATACATCAGTCTAATTGTTTCCAGTACAGGAAGAGTTGAGAAACTCCAGTTGTTATCTCTATGCAAACAAGCCATTAAGCTCTCCGACTAAGTTAGTCGTGGAGAGGGCTGTTATCTGACTTTTATTATCTCAACTGTTCCTGGACTATTTACTTTTCCTCTGCCAGAGGAGAGGTCATTACTTCACAGACTGCTCTGAAAGACTCATTTTGAATGCTGAGTGTTGTGTAATCTGCACATATTATAGAATGATGCAATGTTAGAAAAAACACTATATACCTGAAAATCAAAGTATGAGAATATTTTGTTTGCTGATAATCTTCTAGTAATTATTCATAGTACACAACCAATTCATTATATCATTTTTTTTTTCCGCTTCAGTGTCTCTTTAAAGTGTTCATAGTTGGGGAGGTTTGAATCTGAGCTATTATTGTGTAATTTCCTAATAGGCTGTTGTAACTGTAATATAATGCAATTTATGCAGGAGAAAACACGATTCAGCACTAATACGTAACGCTTGTTTTTCTCAAATAAGAATGCAGATATTGGGATATGGTATGGTGCCCAGGGGATGAATTTACCAGATGACTGCATTATTTTTTAGTCTACTGACTTTATTGATACGATTTTAGAAGCTGAGATCCAGGCAATTTTCAAATGCTTACCATTGGTGGAATAAGTTAACTAATTTCACAGCAGGTGCTTACCTGTTCTAGTATATACAGTTCTTTTCAGCCAGTCTTGTCATCCCCCTGCTACACAGAACAGCCAGCTTCTCACATTTCCTCAGTGCAGTTAAAAGCTATTTCCTCACAAGTTCAAGCCATAGTTATTGGTCATATGATGATAAAATGTATTACTCAAATTAAAGGGGTACCTGGTCCACTCTCACCAGAAGTGCAAAAGTACCTTATGGTGCAGTGGTACTTGGAGTCTTCAGTGGTCAATGGTAACACCGGTCTCCCTTTTTTCGCAGGGAAGTGGCAGGTCAATTTTCTCTCGTGGAATACTAATGCTGGTTCATACTGGGGACCTTTGGGTATGGACAAAAACCATGATGTGGTCCTGTGAATTTCTGTATATGTGCACATATGTGTAATTAATGCTGTCCATATAGTTACATATTTGTGGTAGATGAGGTAAAGAATAGATAGGTAACAGAGGTCAATCTTTTATATGAATTCATACCTTGCACTACTAGAGATCAGACCAAAAACTCTGACCTAATATCAAGGTCCATTGACCAAGGAATGGGCATTCCTGATTAGGAATGACCTTCTTTTATATAGACTTTGGTTAGATCTAGTAAGCCAGCACCTATTCAGTAAGGACACCTTGGGCTTCCTAGCACTGCTACTGAGTGGCTGCAGCTCTGGCACTTTGAGTCTGTCATGAGAAAAGTGTGATATATATATATATATATATATATATATATATATATATATATATATATATATATATTTTTTTTTTTTTTTAATCTAGTGAAAAACATTTCATGGTATATGGCTACCTTAACTGATTGTCCAAGAAACCAAGTTCTTTCAAGTTCTTTTGATTACCTATGTTAAAGAATGAGACAGCATACGTTTCATTAATAAAAATTCAGTGTTCTCACCAGAAATTTTTTTCCAGCCGGGTGGCATTAAAAAGTAGCTGGGTGGCATGAAAAAGTAGCAGGCTGGCATGAAAAAGTAGGTGGAGAGAGATGACAGAATGCAGGGCCGGCGCTTCTCTGCTTAAAGCAGAGGAGGAAGAGAGCCGGGCACTCACCAAAATTAGCCGAGTGGAGCACCCGGCTAAAAGAGCCTAACACTGAAGTTAATAATCAACATTATTGGGAGATGAGTATAGTGTTGCAGGAAACAGCAGCACTCATGAATAACCCCCATGGATGCCCTGGCCTTCTGTAAAGCTATGTGCACATTTTAAACTTTTCATGCTTAAAACGATCTTCAGAGATCATTTCAGGTGGCAATTTAGAGTGACTGCATTGATAACTTCTTTAGAAGCAACAAAAGTTATTCAGGTGAGGTAATCCATCCCTCTGAATCGTTACAGCGGAGGCAATATTGGGTGATCTGTGTACACAATTCAGATTTCTAGCCAAGATGACCAGCAATGACCATCTCAGTCAACAAAATCCAAACGTTGGTTTCTATGTGAGGTGTCTGCAAAAATGGATATTGCAGAAAGGAGAGATAATCAAGCCTCCAGTGGCTGGATAGTGTAATGGTTAAGGGCTTTGCCTCTGCCACAGGAGACCTGGGTTCAAATCTCAGCTCTGCCTGTTCAGTAAGCTGCACCTATTCAGTAAGGAGTTTCTTGGGTAAGTCTTCTTAAAACTGCCTACTGAGTGCGCTCTAGTGGCTGCCTCGCAAGCGCTTTGAGTCCAACAGGAGAAAGGCGCTATACAAATACTGGAATTATTATTATTATTATAAGCCTCAACTGTACACTTAAAAGTTAAAAATAGGCAGTTCATGTCCAGCCCAGTCCCTTATTAAAGGACACCTGAAGCGAGAGGGATATGGAAGCTGCCATATTTATTTCCTTGTATGCAATACCAAATCAGGTGTTACTGACATGATTGCCAGATCTGACAAGATTATCTGCATGCTTGTTTCTTGTTTAATTCAGACACTACTGCAGCCAAATAGATCAGCAGGACAGCCAAGTAACTGGTATTATTTAAAAGGGAATAAATATGGCAGCCACCATATACCTTTCACTTCAGTTGATTTGGGAAAACTCCAAAATATTGAAGGTTTAACTCTTCAATATTTTGGAGTTTTCCCAAATCAACCAATAGTAAAAGTTTTTTTTATTTTTTTTATTTTGCCATCTTGTCAGTAATGAAGTCATTAAAGCAGAACATCAAATAATAAATTATAATTACGAAAGACGCTCTTTTGATAATGGGCTTTCAATCCATTAGAAACCCTTTTGTCAACTCATGTTGGACTGTTAGATCATAAACTTGGCAGCTTAAAGAGAAACCGTAACCAAGAACTGAACTGCATCCCAATCAGTAGCTGATACCGCCTTTCCTATGAGAAATCTTTACCTTTTCACGTACCCGTATTTCGCGCCGTATAAGACGCTCCGGAATATAAGACGCACCTAGGTTTAGAGGGCAAAAACCAGGGGAAAAAAAATATACATACTAAACCTGATGCGTCCATGTTCCAGGAGCGTCTTGTACATGTTCTAGCCCAAATGGTGTCCTCGTGTCTCCCCATGTGTCCTGATGTGTGCTCCTGTGTTCCCCCATGTGTCCTCCTGTGTCACCCATGTTTGCCCAATATGTCCAATATGTCTCCCCATGTGCCTAGTGTGCCTCCCCATGTGCCCAGTGGGCCTCCCCATGTCCCCAGTGTGCCTCCATGTCCCCAGTGTGCCTCCATGTCCCCAGTGTGCCTCCATGTCCCCAGTGTGCCGCCTCCATGTACCCAGTGTGCCTCCCCATGTACCCAGTGTGCCTCCCCATGTACCCAGTGTGCCTCCATGTCCCCAGTGTGCCTCCCCATGTACCCACTGTGCCTCCATGTACCCACTGTGCCTCCATGTCCCCAGTGTGCCTCCATGTCCCCAGTGTGCCTCCATGTGCCCATTGTGCCTCCATGTCCCCAGTGTGCCTCCATGTCCCCAGTGTGCCTCCATGTCCCCAGTGTGCCTCCATGTCCCCAGTGTGCTTCCATGTCCCCAGTGTGCCTCCATGTCCCAAGTGTGCCTCCATGTCCCCAGTGTGCCTCCCATACATTCCCCCTATCTCCTTCATGTGTCCCCTTCTGCCCGGCATGTTTTCTCTCCCACCCCTTGCGTCTCCTGGTCCCCGTGCTGCAGTGCATAGATAGCTGCAACTTACCTAATCAATGCCCCTGCGGCGATGTCCGACCTCTGCGCCCCCCCCCCCCCGCTAGCCTCCTCTCCCTCCCCCTCGTCTCTCCTGGCCCCCCCTGTGCTGTAATGTATGGCGGCAGCTTACCTTCCAAGCGCCCGTGGTGAATGCAGACATCGGTCTCCACGCTACTTCTCGCTCTTGTGTCCGGCTTGTACTGATGACGTCAGTACAAGCCGGACACAAGAGCGAGAAGTAGCGTTGGAGACCGATGTCTGCATTCACCGCGGGCGCTTGGAAGGTAAGCTGCCGCCATACATTACAGCACAGGGGGGGCCAGGAGAGACGAGGGGGAGGGAGAGGAGGCTAGCGGGGGGGAGCGCAGAGGTCGGACATCGCCGCAGGAGCATTGACTAGGTAAGTTGCGGCCATGTACTGCAGCACGGGGACCAGGAGACGCAAGGGGGAAGTGGACACAAAGGCAGGGAATCCCCAACATGGCGGCGGGTCGGCGGTTCATAGCGGCGGGCGTTCGGAAGTTGGGGATTCCCTGCCTTTGCCGTATAAGACGCAGGGACTTTTTCTCCCCATTTTTGGGGAAGAAAAAGTGCGTCTTATACGGCGGAAAATACGGTATGTATCGTCAGGGGGCTCTGTATGGCTGATGTTGTGGTGAAACCCCTCCCACAGTGTGATGTCAGGCCATGGTCCTGACAGTTTCCTGTCTGTGAACCTGTTTACAGCTGGGTCAAACTGCCAAAAAAGCAAGCAGCATCTCCTTTCCCTGACATCACCTGCCAGCAGTAAAAATGTCACCATGTGATAAATTACAGAAAGTAAATCAGGGAGAGGAACGATTTTACAATGGGCAAACACTGACTAAATCATTTATACATAATTATTGTAAAAATGAAGCACTTTTTTAAATTACATTATCTTCATTGAAGTTCCTCTTTAAAGCGGTACGTATCTTAATACCGGCCAGATAAATTATCACCCTCAGCACAATTAAACAGCCTATTCTGTAAAAAAATATTGTATGCACCGCTTTATCCCAAGCCCAGTTCTATAAGGTTACAGTACAGGAGCCAGTATAGAGAACTCACCAATAACGGAAAAAGAAGCTCTGCATCTCTCCATCCAATAATTTAAATGCTTTATTGGGTGTCCAAAGAATACAGAAGAAAAGCATTGATACATTTCAGGCCACGTGGCCCTTAGTGATAAATGTTATTATGAAGACCTGCTGAGAGCATCTTGGTGTCTTCCCTTAGTTTCAGGCACCTGATTACAGGCTTTTATAACACTTGCGCCATCCTTGGTGAAGAGATAACTCTTGCACATGAGTCAGAAAGTAATCCACACAGACCTGAATCCCTAAAGTGCAACACTTTTAAGATTCAATACAGTGTGGTGTGAGAAAGGAGGTAATTGTGGTGGGCTGGTGGCACAAATTGGACCGTAAGACAGCTTTTTCACATCAGCGAGGACGTTTGGCCTGTGATTCAGATCTGTGTGGTTTGTAACCTGACTTGTGTGCAGCTGTTAATAAACCTTTCACTGCACCGTGGATGGTACCTGTCTTCTGTAACTCTTCTGGATAAAGTTTGTTCCCTTTCCATCCGGTGACTGGCTGCAGTGAGATAAAATCCTTTTCACTCACTTTTAATGATTGCTTTGAGTGCCGCACACATTTTTGCTCTTTCCTATCACTTCAATTATAACACTTGCCTTGTTGCCTGTCACACAAAATGCAGGTTACCGGTATATCAACATATTTTGCAGACTTTAGCGGCCTTTTTCCTGTTTTATGAAAAAGTACCCAGACAGAGCTTATCTTCTGTGAAAACCTTGAACTATTCTAGTAGTAAAGCCTTCTTAAAATGAAACTGAATGTAAAGTTAGTTCAACTCCAAAACTCCAGATGTCGCATTAACAACCCACAGGGGTGTTGGCGGATTGGGGGGGGGGGGGGAGGGGAAGGTATTTGGAGGGTGCAGAGGGTTGGAGGATGGGGGAGGGGGGTGGAAGAGAGAAGGTCAAAATTCACAAGGTCAGTTAAAATGTGTTTATTAAATTTTTTTTAACACACTAGTAAAGGGGAAAGTAAAAATTATGACTGAACTATCACTGTATACATATAAATAATCCACATTTCCATAAAAAGTTATGCATTTTATTTGTCACAAATTATATTACAAAAGTTGCAAAACGTATTAGCTACAATGGCGAGCACAAATGCCTAAATTAACTCCGCCCACACAGAGAAGATAGCCTTAAAGAGACTCTGTAACAAAATGTATGTTCAGCCTTATTTCTTCTATCCTATACGTTCCTACACCTGTTCTAATGTGGTCTGGCTTGCTGCAGCCTTTTTTAGTTACACTGTATCTGTAATAAATCGAATCTTCTTTCCTTTGTCAAGCCTTGTCGAGGCAGAGAGGAATGCACTGCTCTGCTGTGATAGGGATAAGTTATACACACCTCCTCCACGCCCCCTATAGGCTCTGTGTGTGTGTGCTGTGTGTATGAGTCAGACAAGGTCTCTGCTCACAGCCAGAGTCTGCAGGCTCAGGAGCTGTGACCTTGTGAACAGCTGTGTGCAGAAAGATCAGTTCAGAGCTCAAACAAGCAGCTAAGGCAACAAGTGGTGTAACATTCCAGCAATCAAATCACGTTTCAAAGGAGCCTCTGCAAACAGGCTCCTGCTCTGATGATGTATTTCCTGTTTTGCGGCAATCTTCATTGTTTACAAAAACAATGAATAAAACGGATTTTATCACCGTGAATGCAGCGGGGAGCAGCGAAAATGTCACAGAGGGGGCTAGGAAAAGACAACAAACAGGCTGGTACGTTTATTTATGTAAGATTTTCACAGTACAGATTCTCTTTAAAAGCAAATCATTGAGACCGACTAGTCATATCAATAAAGTGCACTTGCATAAGGGTCATAAATGGATAAAGGACTTAGTCCGGCATGAGCAAAGTCCAATCTCCAGTTATCAGATGTAAGCGTTCCACAAATCCAAGCTGTAAACTGGGAAACTGTGACTGATCCATTTCCAATGGCTGCATTGGTACCACATGCAATATTATGCAGAAAATCAATGTTTATATGGTGAATTCCAAGTATTTGCAAGCAATGTGCTGTAACATGAAAACCTGGAGCCAAGTCCGCCATAGGGAGAACACCTTTTGCGTTGAATCAAGGTGCTCAAGCACTGTGTTTAATCATGGTATTAGCAATCAACACATTGTACTTATGATTGTTTTTGTTACCTGGCCGGCTCGGTTTGCACTGACTTTATGTCCTAATCTCAGATAATGCTTTGCTGGACTCATTAGCAAACAGATGGGTCATGTGACTAACTTTTCCAGAGGGAATATCTCAGGAACAAGTGCATCAAATATGAAGATTTGTGTTTTCAATAACAAATCCGGGAGGGTAAACTAGGGCTATAAAGGATCTTTTGCTTATGTCTTGGTGCCAGACGTCACGGGACTGACGGTCTTGTGGAGTCCATGCCTCTATGGGTTTTAATGTTTCTGCTCTCTGTGTATATATGACTATGCTGTCAGGTTCTCTCTCTTTAGCTCAGAACAGTTCCTGCATTTGATTTCTTGCTTGATTACATGGTGCAAAACCCAATTATTTTTTCATATTCTCTGCAGAACAGGTTTGATTTTAAATGTTCAAGACAACAAAACAACCGACCTTTAGTATGTGCAGCAAAGCTTGTGCTACTTGCATTTTGCTGTCATTAACACCTTCTCATCAAGCATAGAGATCATATCCCTTGCCAACATAATTTTTGAGTTTTTTTATAAAGAAATTAGACTTAAAGCTCCTCTGGGGACGAGTCTGGTGCCATTTGTTCTGTGTACTTTATAAAAGGGCTGTTTGAAGTAAAATTGCACTGTTGTTGATTAAAAAATACTGTCCTCTTATTTCGGAGCTACAGATCATAAGGATTTTGACTAACATTGTTTTATCTTCCTTACCTTGATTTATGAGCAATCGTCCACAGACATGTTGACTGGAAATTAGATATGTCAGTTTGCAGGTCTAACTTCAGCTTGAAACGTTTTCTGATTTTTCCAATTAATTACGCATGTTGGGGAGTTACTGTGGCATTACTGGATAGGTTTCACTCTACACAGTGCAATGTACTGATTTCATGGTTGGATTACCTTTCTGCTCAGCCTCACAGGCCCTTATACACATTCATACCTTGCTGCAAGCTGGCATGGAAAGATCATTTTAATAACTCTAGCAAATTTACATTCGTTGGGCATTCCACAGGTTTTAAGGTACGTGTAAAATTGAGCGGCATGTTCAGATGTCTCTGTGTGACTTGGCAGGCAATCTACAATCCGATTCGATTATTATAATCCAATCAGATAAAAATCGGTGCAGCCAAGTGCATGCCCAATCGAAATTTATCACATGTGTCGGTTGGACATGCTGAAAAGTGTAGGGCTGACTTGCCCGATTGGGGGCGCGGCGGTAACAGCGAGCGATATTGGGATGAGCGACGAAAGTGACCTCACACATGCGCCACGCCAGTGGCGTGTATAGGGCTGATTGCGGATTTGAAAGTCGGACGGGCATCACGACACAGGACAGGTAATGTATAAACGCACACATGCGCACATGTACATTTAAACACTAGAGAACAGCGGTGAGGCAGCGGACGCGGCAGACTCGGCTGATTCCTAAGAGATCTCATGCTGAAATTGATCGGGATTCGGCCTGCGGTGTATCAGCAGCTGACAGATCTCTCTCAAATCAGATTTGATCAGTGAGAGATCTGTCTCTTGCTTGAATCTTCCCATCATCACCTATTTCTTCTATTGCTTCTCCGATTCATTGCAGCCCCTCCACTGCTGGCCAGGACCTTCTTTATCTTCCCTGTTCAGTAGCACACAGCTACTTGTGCATGGAGATAAAAAACGTGCACAAGCTTCTCCGTGCTACTGTGCAGGCATAGGTCATACTTTGCGCCAGTGCAATGTGGCTGCATTTCTACACGGAGTAGCGTGAGGCCATAAACAATCTTTGACTTTAATGTCAAAGACGGTCCCAATGCAGCACATGCTTGGCATAGGAAGATCGGGGAAGCCTCTGGATGGTCCCTGAGGTAAGTATCTAACGGTATCCAATGTCTCTATTTTAAGGGTCTGAGCCCACTAACACAGTTGTGTCCGCTTTTCAGCAACACATCAATGTTACATATGCTGAAAAGCAGAAGCGGACACAACTGCGTTAGTGGGCTCAGGCCCTAAAGGTTACACATACTCTTTACTCACTTAATGCCATCCATTGAGGGGTTAAAACAGGCACATGCATGTGCGCACGGGCCCCTGTGGCACGCCTGCATGTGCATTTTGGCACAATGCACATTTATTAAATGTCCTATTTGCATCAAGTAGTTAAATATGGCATTGAGAGTAGCTAACAGAATATTAATAAAATGCCGTATTATGCTACACTGTGCCCGTTATCACTTATTATTTATTTTGTGCTGACGTCTTCAGCTGTGCTTTACATATCACTAATAGGACTTGTGGATGTTAATAATTTAAAGTTTTTGTTGAAATGTTTCATTCATTTCATGTAATGTATGCATTTTTGAGATTCAATTTTTTTCTCTTTCCAATTAAAACCATTAGCTACCCCATTTGTTTGGTCAAGTTGCATAAAGTAAATATAAAAATGGTCATGACATCACACTGGAAGGGGTTTCTACACAATATTAGCAGTGCAGACATCCCTGCTGATCTATTTAAAAAAAAAGGTAAAGATTTGTTGTGGGAAAGGGGGTATCAGCTACTGATTGCAATGAAGTTCCTCTTTCATTTTGCACACAGGTAACAATCCCATATGTAGTTTGCAATCTTGCTGTGATATGGATTCAAACTCAAGACAATACACTTCTTGAGAGTATTCTACCTTATGCAGTGAACCAATCTGAAGACTACCAGCCACAGCCAACAAAAACCTCAAATCAGATAAACGTTACAAAACCCAGTCAAAAAAATTTACTTATCCAGAGCAAGGTGTGAACCTGAGTCTCTGGAGACTGCAGCCTGCTGACTTAACATGATGCTCTACAGCTCGCTACATACTCACCACAAGTCTGAACAGAAGATGAATCGGGGAACTTACGGTGACTGCAACCCAAAGAGGAATCGATCCTCAAACATCTAAAAAAAGGATTGCATAATTGCAAAAACGTACCCACGAAGTCGTGTAAACAATCGTTCCTCATGAAAAATCACTGTGCGAAAACAATCACTACAACAATTGTGGTGTGACTATGGATTAGTAGTACACATGCCTGGTCATGAGTAAGTGCATAGATGGATACAGCTTTTGAGTGATTTTTGTTTTTTAGAGCTGGGGTTTGCATAGCTATTTTTAGCTCATAGGACAAGTAAACAGGTCTTGTTACCAGAAGGCTGTTTCTTCAGATCCAATACAAGGGATCCAATCTGAAACTTACATAGAGTAGTGCAACTGAAAAACATGCAGTATCTCTTTAAAATCTTGCAGCCATGTAATGGAGAAGAATAATTGTTCTCATTACTTATTGTGTAAACGCTGCTGAACAGTTCACCATGCACAAGCTAATAAACCGATTTTTCCTCATATGCCAGGGGAGTGAGTTATTTTCCACACTCACTAGACGAGGGCTACCCTTGTAACTCCCTTTGTTTCCTGTAAAAGCCTCTGTATTGACATGGTGACCTCTCTTCATTGCGTTGGCGTTTTCTCTACAAGGCATTAGCGCATTCACTACTGAACGCCTATTAGGTTTACAATCCGCGTAGGAAAATGATTTTCTCCCTGTATTCTGGCCAGCCTTGTAAAACATGCAGCTTTTGAGAACAGATTGTTGCTTTATTGAGTACAACCTTCTCTTCAACCTCAGAGTTCTGCAGCTTTCAGTAAAATATTATATGGTGCACTTAGAAAATGGGGAGAGGACTGTTCTGTAACCTTATCGCTCACATTGGGTCATATCCATCATTTTCATGTTTTAACCATTAAAGGTATCATCCAATGAGGTGATAGTATCCGGCTAACACTTCTAGCCGAGTGCCATTGGGAAAATAATCAACTGCTCAAGTTATGGAGCCCTGTTCCCTCACTGCTGGAATCATTATAGCTGAGTCTGTGTGAGTGTCACAAAAAACAGGGTGGGTAAGAGTTTATATTACCTATCTATTTTAATTAACATAACTAATGTAACTTTATGACCGTATGTTTGTTTAGGCTGAAGTTCCTCTTTAAGGAGCGTTGCCCAAGGTCTCTTTATTGAATAAGTACTGGCCTACTGAATGGGAGGAGCCGAGATTCGAACCTAGGTCACCTGTGTCAAAGGGATAAGGCAGAGCTGTGGTATGCCCCGACAACCAGTTTGGCAAAAACAATAGGAAAGATTCAGAAAACCTCCGGTCAGCAATGGTGGCTAGGCAAAGCCTAGTCAGACAAGCTGAGCTGGTAGCAATACATACAGATGAATACAAGGAGTCAGCAAGACATTTGGATAGGTCAGGTCAGCAACACTGGCCAGGCAAAGAGCCATCAGAGGGGTGGGGGTTGGTTACAAAGCAGGCAGATCATTACATGGCATATGGATGAGCAAGTCAGGACAGCACCAGTGGTCAGGCAAGGCATCTAGAGTCAGAAAAACAACAGTGGTCAAGAATAATGTAGTAAGGTCAGTAACCGAACAGTTCAGCACTAGGAGTCAAGTATAAATGGTCAGCACAGGCCAGGGCAGAAATGGGAATTCACATAAACGGTAAGAAACACATAGACTGTAGGCAAGGCTTACTGTCCAGTAATCTATGAATGACATCTTCAGCCTTTGAAAACTTGCAAGCAACTCAGCACAACTTGCATTTGCGCACACAATCTTTCAGATGCACGCATGCTCACATGACATCATTCCTATAAATGCTTTTCTGATTGTCCTTGTGCACCCAGCCATTTTGCTTAGTTCACACTTGTAAAGGAGACCTGAACTAAGTGGTATATGGAGGCTGTCATATTTTATTTCCTTTTAAACAATACCAGTTGCCGAGCAGCCCTGCTGATCTCTCTGGCATCAGTACTGCCTGGATCACATATCTGAAACACCTGATCTGGAATGCTTGTTCAGGGTCCATAGCTCAAAGTATTAAGAGGCAGAGGATCAGCAGAACAGCCAGGCAATGTGCATTGTTTAAAAGCAAACAAATATGGCAGCCTCCATATCCCTCTCACTTCAGATGTGCTGTAAGTTTTCATCTCCATTTGCTGCTTATTTGTGAGTGCAGCCTGTAGCACAGTCCTTGTCCTCTGAGCAAGTCACACACTTCAGAAGTAAAGATCTAGAAATCATTGTGTGTGCACAGCAGTAGCAGTAGATAGATACATTCTGCAGTGTAAACATATGGCAACTGATGGAAATGTCAGCTTCTTGCAGTCCAGCATCGCTGATAACAGCATTATTTACCCAGCACACCTTTAACTAGCAGCAGATGTTGTGCATCATAGCAAGAGTGGGGTGCTGGGCAGCAGGCAGAGGCAATACAATAAGAGGTGAATTACTGCATTGATAGAAAAGCGTCCCTTATAAGTTTAGCACTTTCACACAGGGTAGTTTTTATGGCATGATGCATAAATCCAACCTTTTTCCATCTATGTGATGTGACACATTTATAGGTTGGAAAATCTGGGAGGATGACTCTGTAAACGGAGCAGGTCATAAAAGAAAGAGCCAGACACAACCAAATGATAGCAGAAGTATATTTAAACAGTAATTTGCGTGTTCCTAAAGCAGAAAGTAGGTACGTGGGAACACAGGGCTCCCTTGGAGACATTGGCAGCACAGAAAGTACGACAGCCTGTTGGCAGCACTTGTACAGAATGGTTCTGTCTCCATGTTACTGTAGTCCTGTCGGATCTGACGTTCAGGTCATAATTCCTGCCCCAAAGGGATAGGCTGTAATGATGTCAGGTGTACATTAATGCCGCAGTCATGATTCTTTTTTTTTTGTTTGTTTTCAACTTTCTTTTGATTAGCAATTTTATGAAAATAACATAAGAAATACGAAACACAGACAAAATATCGTAGAGTGGATACAGATCACATAATGAAAACTGCACATTAGAACTATCATAGAATGAAGATAAGATTATCAAACTATACAAATTACAACTGACAACAATCGTTAAAGTGCTAAGTCCACACAAAATCTTTAAAGAGAATCTGTATTGTTAAAATCGCACAAAAGTAAACATACCAGTGCGTTAGGGGACATCTCCTATTACCCTCTGTCACAATTTCGCAGCTCCCCGCCGCATTAAAAGTGGTTAAAAACTGTTTTAAAAAGTTTGTTTATAAACAAACAAAATGGCCACCAAAACAGGAAGTAGGTTGATGTACAGTATGTCCACACATACAAAAGACATCCATACACAAGCAGGCTGTATACACCCTTCCTTTTGAATCTCAAGAGATCATTTGTGTGTTTCTTTCCCCCTGCATCTCTCATGCACTGAAGTTTCAGGCTGCTCTTTTCTTCCTGCAAACAGCTTTGCCCTTGTCTGAATTTCCTCAGTATGTGAAAGCCCAGCCAGCTCAGAGGACGATTTATCCAGCTTGTAAAAGATAAGAGAGCAGAGAGAAGCTGCACTAATCTAAATATCACACAGGCAGTGTGCAGAGAGGGGCCTGAAAGGGGGAGTTCATAGCAGAACCACAACACTGAAGAACTTGGCAGCCTTCCAGACACAGGCCGACAAGTCTGACAGGGGAAAGATACATTGATTTATTACAGAGACTGTGATAGCAGAAAGTGCTGCAGTAAGCCAGAACACATTAGAATAGCTTTTGGAACTTGTAGGATGATAAAAAACAGGATGCAATTTTTGTTACGGAGTCTCTTTAAAGGTGGCCACACAAGATACAATAAAATGATCCGATTTTACAGATATTGGATAAATATGATGCATATGAGGATCTCCTAAAAATATCAAAAGCTTTTTTTTCCATTCAACTGCAAAATCCGATCGGATTTCCGTTTCTTCCCCTGATTTTTATTGATCCGGAATTTTTCTAAAGATTGTATGGTGTGTGTTAGATTGTCAATTTATTAATATACACACCCTAGCAATTTCCTCAGAGTTTCCAAGCATTATTATCATAATTGGGGAAAAATGGTACATATGTGTGGTACATTAGTCATATCTTTGAAATGTTACAATCAGTCAGAAAAATTGATTACAATTCTTGAATTGAACAGATATTTTAAAAATTGTATGGTGTGTAGCCAGTTTTATGGATAGGACCATTAGGGGATATGGAGTGTTGCCTATTTGTCCCAGGAGTCCCAAATTTTGTCAAACAAGGGGGTAGATTATCTGATGGTTATCTGATTTTTTTTTCTCGGAAGGATAAAGTGAACCTTATTAATTAGTTCCGCCCTTGAAGGAGTAAGAGATCTCTAGTCTTATGGTGGCCACTCACACTACATTTTTTTTTTTTTTTTTTCGAATCGACAATTTTGATCATATTTTTCTCTTGAATATCAAAATTAGACTCTTGTAACCAATGTACCACACACATATGTTCGATTTTGACACAATCACAACAAAAACGATTGAATAAAATATATAAATTAAGGTGGCCACACACGATACAATAAAATGATCCGATTTTTCAGTAATTCGATAAAAACGATCGTATCTCTCGAAAAAATCGAAAGCTTTTTTTTCATTCGACTGAAAAATCCGATCGGATTTCCCGTTTTTTTCGATTTAAATCGAGCCGGAATGCCAGATATTTCTCTTCAATTTCTACTAAAGATTGTATGGTGTATGTTGGATTGTTAATTTATTAATCTACACACCCTAGCAATTTTCTCTGAGTTTCCAATTATTTTTATCATAATTGAGGAAAAAATTGAACACAGGTGTGTGGTACATTGGTCATATTTTTTAAATGTTACAATCAGTCAGAAAAATGTATTGCAATTCTTAAATTGAACAGATATTTAAAAAATTGTATGGTGTGTGTGGCCACCTTTAGATGTATCAATATATACATTTTAATTTATAAAGGTGTATTGGGTGCTCTCTGCCATCACTGCTATTTATAAAGGCACATAACCCAACAAACCTTAGAAAATGTACCTTACATTAACTAATCTATTACTCATTACTGTAATAGGTTGAGAAATCTTATTATAAAACTAGCTGGTCGCCCAGCGTTACTCGGGTATGTATTTGGCTAGTGTTGGCTCTGCCCACTTTTTCAAATCATAACCCACAATTACTCAATTACAAAGTTTGTGAGCTTTGTGGTCTTTGGCATCAATGATTTGCATTGAAATAAAAATAAATCTAATTGGCTGTGGCTCCAGCTCCTTTTCTGAATTTGAACCCCAGTCACCAAAAGGCCAACTGTACCAGCTTTGAGGTGTGTGCCATTAACAGTGCAAGAATGGCAGCAATTAAATATTTCCCCTTGAAAATCAATAGGTGAATTTTGATTGTCTTTTGTAGGCTCCACCCACTTTTCTGAATATTAATCCCAGTCACCCAGTGACCAACTGTGCAAAGACTGAGAACTCTACCATTGACAATGTAAGAATGGCTGCAATTTACATTCTGACAGTGAAATTTGTATTTTTCTCCACCCACTGATGTCCTGATGTTCCCTGAGTATGTATTTGGCTGGTGTTCTGATTGGCTTTTTGTGGCTCCACCCTTTTTCTAAATGTAAACCACAGTCACCCAATGACCAACTGTACCAAATCTGAGGCTTGTGCCATTAACAGTGCAAGAATGGCAGCAATGAAATATTCCCCTTTGAAAATCAATAGGTGCACTTTGATTGGCTTTTGTAGGCTCCACCCACTTTTCTGAATATTAATCCCAGTCACCCAGTGACCAACTGTGCAAAGTTTAAGAACCCTACCATTAACAGTGTAAGAATGGCTGCAGTTTACATTTTTACAGTGAAATTTGTATTTGTCTCCGCCCACTGATGACCTGGCATTTCCTATGAATGTACTTTGCTGGTGTTGGCTGTGCCCACTTTCTCTAACCCTAACACACAATTACTCAATGACCAAGTTTGTGAGATTTGTGGTCTTTGGCATGAATAATTTGCATTGAAATGAAACAAATCTGATTGGCTGTTTGTGACTCCACCCTTTTTTCTGAATTTGAACCCCAGTCACCCAATGTCCAACTGCGCCAGATCTTAGGCTTGTGCCATTAACAGTGCAAGAATGACAGCAATTACATTTTCCCTTTGAAAATCGATAGGTGAATTGTGATTGGCTTTTGTAGGCTCCACCCACTTTTCTGAATATTAATCCTAGTCACCCACTGACCAACTGTGCAAAGTTTGAGAACCCTACCATTAATAGTGTAAGCATGGCTGCAGTTTACATTGCCCAGTGAAATTTGTATTTGTCTCTGCCCCCTTTTTGGTTATGGGAATAAAAAGTATCCTATACTTTATTCCAGGTAATGTACTATGTGTGTGCCAAATTTCATTCAAATCCGTTCAGCCATTTTTGCGTCATCGAGTAACAAACATCCGAACTTTCCCATTTATTATATTAGTCAGAAGGTCAGGTGGTCCTTGGGTCTGAAACGATTTACAAACAATCTGCAAGCAGTTTTAATAAAGGTTCTTTGCTACTTGTGATATTGGTTAGCTTGTTAGTGATCTTCCACTCTCCAGCCGGTGTCTCTGCACATTTAGTTTGGGTCATATTCATTCTCACAGGATTCATGTGGTGCGGCTCATAGCTCATGAACTCTCCTGGTCATCACCATGTATTTTGCACAGGAAATCCCTTCAGTAAGACATGGAGATTCTGGTATAGCAGTGGCAAACACTATGGTACATGGCTACAATCACTTTAGTATAATATTATTATTTAGTTTTTATATAGCGCCAACATCTTCTGCAGCGCTGTTCAGTGTATGTTGTCTTGTCATTTACCTGTCCCTCAGAGAGGCTTACAATCTAATCCCTACCATAGTGCTATGTCTATGTTGTATGTATTGTGTAGTGTATGTACTGTAGTCTAAGGGGGAAGCCAATTAATTTATCTGTATGTTTTGGGGATGTGGGAGGAAACAGGAGTGCCCGGAGGAAACCCACGTAGATACGGCGAGAACATACAAACTCCTTGCAGATAGTGCCCTGGCTGGGATTTAAACCAGAGACCCAGTGTTGCAAGGCGAGGGTGCCAACCACTACGCCACTAGTATATGAACATTTCACTTTGTTGTTGGACATGGTCTAGTGTGGCTGATGAGACACGTGTTGCTTGTTATGAAACTGGTAAGGAGGTGCCTAGCAGGGAGCATCATGAGATAGTGATGGAGCACAGAGTGGGGAGGTGACTGAACGGGGAACAAGCCGAATATCACAGCTGTCAGCCCAGGAGACCACCTGTTCCAGATACTCCGTAAGTCTGTTTATTTTAAAACAAAATTTTGATTTTAAATAATTGCACTGCGCAATGAGAGTTTGTGCTTAACCACTTGAGGACTACAGTCTTTCTAACCCTTAAGGACCAGGCACTTTTTTTCTACTCAGACCACTGCAGCTTTCACGGTTTATTGCTCGCTCATACAACCTACCACCTAAATGAATTTTGGCTCCTTTTCTTGTCACTAATAAAGCTTTCTTTTGGTGCTATTTGATTGCTCCTGCGATTTTTACTTTTTATTATATTCATCAAAAAAGACATGAATTTTGGCAAAAAAATGATTTTTTTAACTTTCTGTGCTGACAATTTTCAAATAAAGTAAAATTTCTGTATACATGCAGCGCGAAAAATGTGGACAAACATGTTTTTGATAAAAAAAACCCCATTCAGTGTATATTTATTGGTTTGGGTAAAAGTTATAGCGTTTACAAACTATGGTGCAAAAAGTGAATTTTCCCATTTTCAAGCATCTCTGACTTTTCTGACCCCCTGTCATGTTTCATGAGGGGCTAGAATTCCAGGATAGTATAAATACCCCCCAAATGACCCCATTTTGGAAAGAAGACATCCCAAAGTATTCACTGAGAGGCATAGTGAGTTCATAGAAGATATTATTTTTTGTCACAAGTAAGCGGAAAATGACACTTTGTGACAAAAAAAAGAAAAAAAAAAAGAATCCATTTCTTCTAACTTGCGACAAAAAAAAATGAAATCTGCCACGGACTCACCATGCCCCTCTCTGAATACCTTGAAGTGTCTACTTTCCAAAATGGGGTCATTTGTGGGGTGTGTTTACTGTCCTCGCATTTTGGGGGGTGCTAATTTGTAAGCACCCCTGTAAAGCCTAAAAGTGCTCATTGGACTTTGGGCCCCTTAGCGCAGTTAGGCTGCAAAAAAGTGCCACACATGTGGTATTGCCGTACTCAAGAGAAGTAGTAGAATGTGTTTTGGGGTGTATTTTTACACATACCCATGCTGGGTGGGAGAAATATCTCTGTAAATGACAATTTTTTCATTTTTTTTACACACAGTTGTCCATTTACAGAGTTATTTCTCCCACCCAGCATGGGTATGTGTAAAAATACACCCCAAAACACATTGTACTACTTCTCCCGAGTACGGCGATACCACATGTGTGGCATTTTTTTGCACCCTAACTGCGCTAAAGGGCCCAAAGTCCAATGAGTACCTTTAGGATTTCACAAGTCATTTTGCGGAATTTGATTTCCAGACTACTCCTCACGGTTTAGGGCCCCTAAAATGCCAGGGCAGTATAGGAACCCCACAAATGACCCCATTTTAGAAAGAAGACACCCCAAGGTATTCCGTTAGGAGTATGGTGAGTTCATAGAAGATTTTATTTTTTGTCAAAAGTTAGCGGAAAATTGATTTTTATTGTTTTTTTCACAAAGTGTCATTTTCCACTAACTTGTGACAAAAAATAAAATCTTCTATGAACTCACCATACTCCTAACGGAATACCTTGAGGTGTCTTCTTTCTAAAATGGGGTCATTTGTGGGGTTCCTATACTGCCCTGGCATTTTAGGGGCCCTAAACCGTGAGGAGTAGTCTGGAAATCAAATTCCGCAAAATGACCTGTGAAATCCTAAAGGTACTCATTGGACTTTGGGCCCTTTAGCGCAGTTAGGGTGCAAAAAAGTGCCACACATGTGGTATCGCCGTACTCGGGAGAAGTAGTACAATGTGTTTTGGGGTGTATTTTTACACATACCCATGCTGGGTGGGAGAAATAACTCTGTAAATGGACAATTGTGTGTAAAAAAATCAAAAGATTGTCATTTACAGAGGTATTTCTCCCACCCAGCATGGGTATGTGTAAAAATACACCCCAAAACACATTGTACTACTTCTCCCGAGTATGGCAATACCACATGTGTGGCACTTTTTTGCACCCTAACTGCGCTAAAGGGCCCAAAGTCCAATGAGTACCTTTAGGATTTCACAGGTCATTTTGCGAAATTTGATTTCCAGACTACTCCTCACGGTTTAGGGCCCCTAAAATGCCAGTTCAGTATAGGAACCCCACAAATGACCCCATTTTAGAAAGAAGACACCCCAAGGTATTCCGTTAGGAGTATGGTGAGTTCATAGAAGATTTTATTTTTTGTCACAAGTTAGTGGAAAATGACACTTTGTGAAAAAAACAATAAAAATCAATTTTCCGCTAACTTTTGACAAAAAATAAAATCTTCTATGAACTCACCATACTCCTAACGGAATACCTTTGGGTGTCTTCTTTCTAGAATGGGGTCATTTGTGGGGTTACTATACTGCCCTGGCATTTTAGGGGCCCTAAACCGTGAGGAGTAGTCTTGAAACCAAATGTCGCAAAATGACCTGTGAAATCCTAAAGGTACTCATTGGACTTTGGGCCCCTTAGCGTACTTAGGGTGTAAAAAAGTGCCACACATGTGGTACCGCCGTACTCAGGAGAAGTAGTATAATGTGTTTTGGGGTGTATTTTTACACATACCCATGCTAAGTGGGAGAAATATCTCTGTAAATGTTTTACACACAATTGACCATTTACATAGAAATTTCTCCCACCCAGCACGGGTATGTGTAAAAATACACCCCAAAACACATTATACTACTTTTCCTGAGTACGGCGGTACCACATGTGTGACACTTTTTTGCAGCCTAGGTGCGCTAAGGGGCCCAACGTCCTATTCACCCCAAGGTATTCCGTTAGGTGTATGGCGAGTTCATAGAAGATTTTATTTTTTGTCACAAGTTAGTGAAAAATGACACTTTGTGAAAAAAAACCAATAAAAATCAATTTCCGCTAACTTTTGACAAAAAATAAAATCTTCTATGAACTCGTCATACACCTAACAGAATACCTTGGGGTGTCTTTTTTTCTAAAATGGGGTCACTTGTGGGGTTCCTATACCGCCCTGGCATTTTACGGGCCCAAAACCGTGAGTAGTCTGGAAACCAAATGTCTCAAAATGACTGTTCAGGGGTATAAGCATCTGCAAATTTTGATGACAGGTGGTCTATGAGGGGGCGAATTTTGTGGAACCGGTCATAAGCAGGGTGGCCTTTTAGATGACAGGTTGTATTGGGCCTGATCTGATGGATAGAAGTGCTAGGGGGATGACAGGAGGTGATTGATGGGTGTCTCAGGGGGTGGTTAGAGGGGAAAATAGATGCAATCAATGCACTGGGGAGGTGATCGGAAGGGGGTCTGAGGGGGATCTGAGGGTTTGGCCGAGTGATCAGGAGCCCACACGGGGCAAATTAGGGCCTGATCTGATGGGTAGGTGTGCTAGGGGGTGACAGGAGGTGATTGATGGGTGTCTCAAGGTGTGATTAGAGGGGGGAATAGATGCAAGCAATGCACTGGCGAGGTGATCAGGGCTGGGGTCTGAGGGCATTCTGAGGGTGTGGGCGGGTGATTGAGTGCCCTAGGGGCAGATAGGGGTCTAATCTGATAGGTAGCAGTGACAGGGGGTGATTGATGGGTAATTAGTGGGTGTTTAGGGTAGAGAACAGATGTGAACACTGCACTTGGGAGGTGATCGGACGTCGGATCTGCGGGCGATCTATTGGTGTGGGTGGGTGTTCAGTTTGCCCGCAAGGGGCAGGTTAGGGGCTGATTGATGGGTGGCAGTGACAGGGGGTGATTGATGGGTGGCAGTGACAGGGGGTGATTGATGGGTGATTGACAGGTGATTGACAGGTGATCAGTGGGTTATTACAGGGAAGGACAGATGTAAATAATGTCCTGGCGAATTGATAAGGGGGGGTCTGAGGGCAATCTGAGCGTGTAGGCGGGTGATTGGGTGCCCGCAAGGGGCAGATTAGGGTCTGATCTGATGGGTAACAGTGACAGGTGGTGATAGGGGGTGATTGATGGGTGATTGATGGGTAATTAGTGAGTGTTTAGAGGAGAGAATAGATGGAAACACTGCGCTTGGGTGGTGATCTGATGTCGGATCTGCGGGCGATCTATTGGTGTGGGTGGGTGATCAGTTTGCCCGCAAGGGGCAGGTTAGGGGCTGATTGTTGGGTGGCAGTGACAGGGGGTGATTGATGGGTGATAGGTGATTGGCAGGTGATTGACAGGTGATCAGTGGGTTATTACATGGAAGGACAGATGTAATTAATGCACTGGTGAATTGATAAGGGGGGGGGGGTCTGAGGGCAATCTGAGCGTGTGGGCGGGTGATTGGGTGCCCGCAAGGGGCAGCTTAGGGTCTGATCTGATAGGTAACAGTGACAGGTGGTGATAGGGGGTGATTGATGGGTGATTGATGGGTAATTAGTGGGTGTTTAGAGAAGATAACAGATGTAAACAATACATTTGGGAGGTAATCTGACGGCGGGTTTGCGGGCGATCTAATGGTGTGGGTGGGAGATCAGATTGCCCGCAAGGGGCAGGTTAGGGGCTGATTGATGGGTGGCAGTGACAGGGGGTGATTGATGGGTGATAGGTGATTGGCAGGTGATTGACAGGTGATCAGTGGGTTATTACAGGGAAGAACAGATGTAATTAATGCACTGGCGAATTGATAAGGGGGGGTCAGAGGGCAATCTGAGCGTGTTGGCGGGTGATTGGGTGCCCGCAAGGGGCAGATTAGGGTCTGATCTGATAGGTAAAAGTGACAGGTGGTGATAGGGGGTGATTGATGGGTAATTAGTGGGTGTTTAGAGGAGAGAATAGATGTAAACAATGGATTTGGGAGGTGATCTAATGTCGGATCTGCGGGCGATCTATTGGTGTGGGTGGGTGATCAGATTGCCCGCAAGGGGCAGGTTAGGGGCTGATTGTTGGGTGGCAGTGACAGGGGGTGATTGATGGGTGATTGATGGGTGATTGATGGGTGATTGACGGGTGATTGACAGGTTATCAGGGAAGATAGATGCATACAGTACACAGGGGGGGGGGGTCTGGGGAGAATCTGAGGGGTGGGGGGGTGATCAGGAGGGGGCAGGGGGCAGGGGGGGATATAAAAAAAAAATAGCGTTGACAGATAGTGACAGGGAGTGATTGATGGGTTATTAGGGGGGTGATTGGGTGCAAACAGGGGTCTGTGGGGTGGGCAGGGGGGGGGGGTCTGAGGGGTGCTGTGGGCGATCAGTGGGCGGGAGGGGGCAGATCAGTGTGTTTGGGTGCAGACTAGGGTGGCTGCAGCCTGCCCTGGTGGTCCCTCGGACACTGGGACCACCAGGGTAGGAGGCAGCCTGTATAATACACTTTGTATACATTACAAAGTGTATTATACACTTTGTATGCGGCGATCGCGGGGTTAACATCCCGCCGGCGCTTCCGTATGGCCGGCGGGATGTTACGGCGGGTGGGCGGAGCCAGTTGCCGGGGGAAGCGCGCGTCATCAATGACGCGATCGCTCCCCCGGCATGCCTAAAGGACGCGCCGCCTGAAGGCGTATTGCGGTCCTTTAGGCGTCCACTTTGCCGCCGCCCATGGGCTGTGGGCGGTCGGCAAGTGGTTAACTTAGTTACATAGTTATTTTGGTTGAAAAAAGACATACGTTCATCGAATTCAACCAGAGAACGAAGTACAACACCAGCCTGCTCGCTCACATATCCCTGTTGATCCAGAGGAAGGCGAAAAAACCCTTACAAGGCATGATCCAATTAGCCCCAAAAGGGAAAAAAATTATTTCCCGACTCCAGATGGCAATCAGATAAAATCCCTGGATCAACATCATTAGGCATTACCTAGTAATTGTAGCCATGGATGTCTTTCAACGCAAGCAAAGCATCTAAGATTGAGGTAAAATACTTGGAAGAGGCATCACTTGAGAAGTGTTGAGAGATTATAGTGAAAACCTTCTGGCAACGTATCTGGCAACGTATTTGCATGTGGTGATTGTGCATATTGAATCATTTGAGGTGCAGGGGACCTATTGAATACCCCATCTACTTGAGCTGATTACTGAAATGGTAGTCTAGGCAAACAGATGAGACAACAACCTCAGGTGATTTGGTGGAGGTATTTTACCCGAGGTGACATGTAAAATGATGAGATAGACATGGGTATGTACAATGCCTAGCACACAAATAACTATGCTGTATTTGTTTTTTTTCTTTCTCTGCCTGAAAGAGTTAAATATCAGGTACATAAGTGGCTGACTCAGTCCTGACTCAGACAGGAAGTGACTACAGTGTGACCCTCACTGATAAGAAATTATAAAACATTTTCTTAGCAGAAAATAGTTTCTGAAAGCAGGAAAGAAATTAAAAGGGTCAATAGTTCATAAATTTTAGCTCTGGCATACTTCAATGAATGTGTCATTGAGCAAAAGCAATAAAACAGTTAAAACTTAAAAAGTAGATTTAAACATAAAATAAAGCTGTGGAATATCTTAAAAAGTCATATTCAGGCGAAGGAAGATAGATACAATTGTTTATTTCATTTGTTTATTTTCGCCTCGGGTGTCCTTTAACCACTTCACCCCCCCCCCCCCCCCCCCCCGCGCGGTACGAATTTCTCCGTCCCTTTTTCCCCCCCTAAAAATCCAAGGGACGGAGAAATCTATACCTCCCGCGCTACCGCCGCTGTCCGCGCTACCGCCGCTGGTGCGCGCGCTCACGCTGCTCGTGCATGCCACTGCCCGCTCGCCCGGAGATCAATGAACGGGAAAATCCATTCCCGTTCGTTGATCTAAGCCCCAGCAATGATCTGCTGCTTCTATGAGAAACAGCGCGATCATTGTGATTTTCCCAGCCTCGTAGTGCTTCCTATAAGCATCCTTCCGGACGCTTACAGGTCGCATGAACACAAACTCACTGTGACCATCTTGTGGCCAAATAGTAAAACTACACCCTAAAGCATTTTACATATACAAATAAATTAGTTTTACACAATAAATTAACTCATTACCTCCCACACTCCCCAATTTTTTTTTTTTTTGTAATAAAAAAAAAGAAATACAATAAAAAAAAAACATAAATAGTTACCTTAGGGACTGAACTTTTTAAATATTTATGTCAAGAGGGTATAACACTGTTACTTTATAAACTACGGGCTTGTAATTAGGGATGGATGCAAAACTGAAAAAAATGCACCTTTATTTCCAAATAAAATATTGGCGCCAAACATTGTGATAGGGACATAATTTAAATGGTTTTATAACCGGGACAAATGGGCAAATACATTTCATGGGTTTTAATTACAGTAGCATACATTATTTAAAAACTATAATGGCCGGAAACTGAAAAATAATAATTTTTTCCCATTTTCCCATTAAAACACATTTAGAATAAAATAATTCTTGGCATAATGTCCCACCTAAAGAAAGCCTAATTGGTAGCGAAAAAACCCAAAATATAGTTCATTTCATTGTGATAAGTAATGATAAAGTTATAGACGAATGAATGGAAGGAGCGCTGAAAGGTGAAAATTGCTCTGGTGTTCAAGGGGTAAAACCCCTCAGTGGTGAAGTGGTTAACTGGACATTGTTTTGTTATGATCTATGTGGCACTGATCACTGGGCCATGGGAATAATTACTGAGCCATAATGGAGTGATTACTGTGGCCCATAGGTAAGATTATCATGGCATTATGGTGTAATTACTTTGGTTTATAAAATAATTACCCTGGCATTATGGAATATCCACCGGGGCTATAGGAATAATTACTATGGCTTTATGATGCCGGTTTTTGGGATATGGGAGTAAACCCACTGGATGAATTACTTCTGTAAGACAAGAGTGCTTTCCACTAGAGCCACCGTACTACTCCAGAGAAATAATTACTGTGGGGTTAGAGGATAATTATGGTGGTCCATGGGAATAATTACTGTGGCATTGCAGTATAATTGCAGTGGCCCATGGTAATACGTTTTGTACTATTGCATTATGGTATAATCACAGCGACCTATAGTGTCCATATTATGCTATAAGCACTGTGGTATGTGCGCAATTATGGTTACTTTTGCAGGAACAACTCTTGTTGCATATGAGTTTAATGGCTGCTACAATGCACTGGGCAGCAGTGTGCGCACCATCTCTCTAGATGGTGTGCACCCTCACCATCCAACCAGTGACGCAGGGCAGGAGGGAGGCATGTGGTGGCGGACTGACACAGCACCGTGGCCAATCAGGGCGGGGCAGGAGGGTGCCTGTGCAGGACAGAAGTACATACAGACACACAGCGTCCAGCTTGGAAATTATCATAGATGCGGGCACACTTTATGTTGTATTGGTGAAAATGATTGGAAATAAATCCTGAAGCGTGTGAACCAACAGAGTTTATGGCAGTTAAAAATATGTTCCTTTGTAGAGAAGGCCACCTCGGTACTGTCACTACACCTTTAATTCATTTGAAACTTACATTTATAATCATCTCTCAATAGGCTGAATTTCTGTCCAGTCAACTAGAAGGCTGCCTCCACTGACCGGTTCACTTTAATGTAAGTAGGGTCAGGTATCACTGTAGATGTTTATTATATGGCAAGACAAGCCCATCTATCACAAGCACTCACTGGCCATTTACAGCAAAGACATGGCAGGCAGCCAAAGTGGAATGAGTAAGGAATAAAGTAGATACTTCAAAACTGCTTGACTTTATTGACAAGTGTGTGTGATACAGATGTCAGGACACAGATGTCAGGACACATTATCAGGGTAGTGGTACTTAGTAATAAGTGGTTTCAGCTCCATTCAGTAGACCTGCAAAGTAATAGATGAAGCTGTTGAGTGTGCACTTAATAAGATACAGCAGCTGTAATTATTGCTAGAAGCTGCTAGGATATGACCCTGCTGTTCTTCAGTTTTTGTGTATACCAGGGCCCTTGATGGCTGTGATCACTGCTAATGCGTTAAGATGGCTAGTTGTGCTTGTCATAGACAAGGGGCTCCTGACCTCACGTGACCAAGTGCGGATCCATGAGAAACCGCCATCACATAGCCTGGCTAGTGCCCCAGCACCACCCTCTTCACACACCTCAGGATCCCGACCTGTTGCAACATTTGTTGGATAATTATTGGAGGGAAGAACGGGCGTTACATCACATGACCAGATCTGTTGTGCATCTGGGTATCTCAGCCAGCAGGCCCACCTTTGTTTGCTGATGCCCCTTGAGTACAAAACTGGAAACTACTTACATGTTATTTTTTATGAGTAAGGCCTGAGACCCACTGGCAGCACTTTTCTAAGCGCTTGTGATTTTTAAAGCTCTTACTAATGTAATATGAGGGAGCACAAAACCCATTTAGGGGTGCCCCCCGGGGAATTGTGGCAGCCTGAAGGAAAACCTTTATGAGCAGATATTATCTAGTATGTATTATTTTCATAAACCAGTTTTCCCTCCTATGTAGTTGCTGAGTAGTTTATCCTGTTGCAGCATCCAACAGGATTTCACCTGTATCCCGACTAGCTAACTAGGAAGTTATAGAAGGCCTGGCTTTTGCTAGAAGCTTTGCCAGTTCAGTCAGATAGTCAGCCCTATTCTCAATGTGGTACTGAAATTATGAGGTTTTGACACCTAATTGAGTGAGGGAGACTGGCAGGGCATTTTACTGGTTTATTTGGCTGCGTTGGGTCTAATAAGTTCAAAGTTTGGTTCATGTTTGTGGTTTGAATTTAACAGATTGTTTTATATATGTATTCTACTATTATTTTCAAATTTCATACCTAAAATAAAGTACCATGGCCATTTTTTGCCACGTACAAATGGGGGCTGGGTCCTTATTTATTAATAGTTTTATTAGTTATTATTATTAATGACTGTTCAGGGGTTTACTGTCACTGTGCTGCTTGCAATCCCATGCTAGGGCTGATTTCTTAAAAATAACATCCTTGAGGCTCCCTGCACGCTGCAAATCCGTTTTGCAATTCCGATTCCGTTTCCGATTTGCAATTCCGATTTTCCCTGAGTACAATCAACAGAAAAGCAGAGGTAAAAGCGCAGCATGCAGTAACGATTAAGAATCAGATGTAAAAAACGATTAAAAATCGTAGTCACATGCAGTGTGCAGGAAGCCTGAAGTGAGATCACACACATTACATTAGCAAGAGTTTTTCAAATCACAAGCGCTTAGAAAAGCGCTGCTAATGGGGCCCAGGCCTTACGCTATTCAGAAAGTAGTGCTAGGCTTCAAAGCTTATTTAACGAGTCTCTCTCCCACCTCCCACGTGTTTTTCACATACATGGACTGGCCTTGAACACTTACTAAGCAAAGAAAGAAACCAACGTCTTTCTTTCCACTTTCCTGCAACAGTGCAGTGTCCTTGGCAGTTTATGTTATTATGGTAATGTACATACAGTACAAAAGAGTAGCCATTTTGTTTCACTCCTCCGGTTGCTAGGGTAACAGAAGGTCCTCATGACTTGTCTCTAACACCCCATAACAGATTGCAGCTCAGCTTTTCCTGACAGAATGATTGGTTGTCGAAGCGATAACCTATTTTTACCAGTTGTATTTTTGGCACCCAGCAAAACAGAAAATTTGTTTCATCCATCTATGCTTCTTGTGATTAAACCATGATTTTTTCTTGTAAATCCCATTATGCCACCACTTTATCCTTGACCCCACTTACAGTAAACTGTATTACCTACTGCAGCTGTTAGACGAGGCCTGTGGAAGATATATGTTATGTTTTATTGGTTATTATTTTTATATTTTCAGACAGTGGGTCTCCAATGCATTGCTGTGCTATGTGCAGAAACTCAAACTGACACTCAGAGTTACTGTTCAATAATAAAATGCTACCATTCCCTCTTGGAAATGTACATTTTTTTACCTTAAATTTTTCCAACTTTAAGCAGGATACACAAGCTCAACAATAAAAATCCTGCTTTATTTCAGCTGCTGTTTTTAAGTCCTACAGGCACATTTTTTTTAAAGGACAACAGAAGTGAGAGTTATATGGAGGCTGCCATATTTATTTCCTTCTATACAATACCAGTTGACTGGCAGCCCTGCTGGTCTATTTGGCTTAGTAGTGTTTGAATAATACCAGAAACAAGTATGCAGCTAATCTTGTAATCGGACAATAATGTCAGAAACACCTGATCTGCTGCATGCTTGTTCATAGTCTGGCTAAAAGTATTGGAGGCAGAGGATCAGCAGAACAGCCAGGCAACTGGTATTGCTTAAGGGCCGGTTCACACGGACGCTTGGCGGCGTCTACCGTCAAGCGTTCGGGACCCATCGGTTAGGGCCGGTTCACACGGACGCTTGGCGGCGTCTACCGTCAAGCGTTCGGGACCCATCGGTTAAACTCTCCCATTCAAGTGAATAGGAGCGTTTAGCATTGCGCGGTTACCGTCGATTACCGTCGATTGCATAAACGAGGCGTTCTGATCCCGATTTAACGCATCGTTTCGGCCGTCCCTAGAAGCCGCATGCAACGTCCAGGGACGGCTAGCCGGCGCGGCTTCATGTCCCCCTGCGGGGACGAGAAACGCCGATCGCGACGATCTCTGTACCGCCGCCACCGAACGGGACGTCACAGGACGACGCGACTTCCTGGCCACCCCAACGCCGCCTGCCGTCCATGTGAACCGGCCCTTAAACTCTCCCATTCAAGTGAATAGGAGCGTTTAGCATTGCGCGGTTACCGTCGATTACCGTCGATTGCATAAACGAGGCGTTCTGATCCCGATTTAACGCATCGTTTCGGCCGTCCCTAGAAGCTGCATGCAACGTCCAGGGACGACTAGCCAGCGTGGCTTCATGTCCCCCTGCGGGGACGAGAAACGCCGATCGCGACGATCTCTGTACCGCCGCCACCGAACGGGACGTCACAGGACGACGCGACTTCCTGGCCACCCCAACGCCGCCTGCCGTCCATGTGAACCGGCCCTTAAGAGACTCCGTAACAAAAATTGCATCCTGTTTTTTATCATCCTACAAGTTCCAAAAGCTATTCTAATGTGCTCTGGCTTACTGCAGCACGTTCTACTATCACCATCTCTGTAATAAATCAACTTATCTCTCTCTTGTCAGACTTGTCAGGCTGTGTCTGGAAGGCTGCCAAGTTCTTCAGTGTTGTGGTTCTGTGATGCATCTCCCTCCTTCAGGCCCCTCTCTGCACACTGCCTGTGTATTATTTAGATTAGTGCAGCTTCTCTCTGCTCTATTATCTTTTACAAGCTGGATAAATCGTCCTCTGAGCTGGCTGGGCTTTCACATACTGAAGAATTACATACAGACACAGCTGTCTGCACTCTGCAGGAAGAAAAAGCCTGACACTTCAGTGGAAGATAGCTGCAGAGGGAAAGAAGCACACAAATGATCTCTTGAGATTAAAAAGGAATGCTGTATACAGCCTGCTTGTGTATGGATGTATTTTCTATGTGTGGACATACTGTACATCAACCTACTTCCTGTTTTGGTGGCCATTTTGTTTGTTTATAAACAAACTTTTTAAAACTGTTTTTAACCACTTTTAATGCGGCGGGGAGCGGCGAAATTGTGACAGAGGGTAATAGGAGATGTCCCCTAACGCACTGGTATGTTTACTTTGTGCGATTTTAACAATACAGATTCTCTTTAAAGGGAAATCAATATGGCAGCTTCCGAATCTTTCTTGCTTTAGTTGTCCTTTAAATAATTGCAATAATAACATATTTAGCCGCCTTTAATTTCCTCCCGTCGTAAATCACAAACACAAATGCACCGCAATCGTGCCATACGCCAGATGGATCGAATTAAAATCTCAGTGGAATTGCTGTAGGGTAAAATAGCAGAAACAGGATTGAATTGCTGCGTGATCAGGATTGTGATAGGGTTTATCAGTGGAAAACAGCCATAAAAAAGTTGCTGTACAGTACAGGGAAATTTGACTGATACTTATGCTAAGCACATAACATGTGTTGTGCGAATAGTGCAACTTGCGCTACCTAGGTAATACACGCATCGGTAGCATGCTGCACCTTATGTTAATTGTGCAATGCACCATGCTAGTGTAATGCACATTATTCAAGTAGGGTATCTTGGGGTAACCTAGTAACGTGTGCCTTACCAAGGTAACTCGAGTTGCGCTATTTGCTTTACATAACTGGCATAAATATCTGATGTAGATAGGACACCATTAATATGGAGAAACCAACACAGGATCACTGGTATTACAAAAAGACTGTGGTTTTGAAATGGCAATTTATCAACAATCCGGTTTGTGATACTAGGATTGAGAACCATTATAAGCAAAAGTGATGCACCTTTTCATGTACTGTTACTGTACAGATAAATCTTGCTTATGAATACATGCTGTATATTAATAATCCATAAGATAATTTATGTCTTTGTATTAAAAAAAAAGATTAAAAACATGATAAATATACCAGTATAATTTGTCACTTCGGGCATGGGAATTCCCTATTTTAAAATCCATCACAAGGTATGAGATATGCTTCCAAGTAATTTAACCCCTTGTGAACCCGATGGCTCTGGCCGCTTTAAGACCAGATCCAGCAGTGCCCTTTTAAAGGTAATTTCTGAGGATTTTTTTAAAATATCTACTTACCCGGGGCTTCCTCCCGCCCCTGGCAGCCCTTCTGTGCACTCGCCGCAGCTCCGGTGTCCTGGGATCTTCTCCTTTGGAAATGCCAACCTCGTCAGGTCGACATCTACTGCGCCTGCGCAAGCACAGCTGGTGTCCACTGCAGTTGCCCCGGGTAGGTAGATTTAAAAAAATAATCCTTGGACATTTCCTTTTAATAGCCGTGATTACTGTGATTGTCTCACAGCAATCACGACCGATAAACAGAAGCTCTGTTGTCAACGTGACAGCAGAGCAAACAGGTGCAGCAATGCGAATAGTTGCAGTAATGGCAAGAGCGAGCAGTGTGCGGCGGGGATGATTAACATCTAAGCCCTGGCAGGAATAACAGGACATAAACAGGGTGTAGATTTTAATCTTCAAGGTACGCAAGAGGTTAAAGGAAACAAATTACATTGGAAAACAGTTAGAGCTTGTTGGATATGTTCTTGTGGCCACAATCTCCTCCGTGAACAAGCGGTTGCGGCTTTTTATGAAAGTGCAGGCCATATGCAGTATGTCCGCGCTTGTACACAGAGGAGAGCGTATTTGCTAACTAGTAGAGGGTCCTGGCCAGCCGTGGTGGGTTCGCAGAGGACAAAGTCTGACATGAATACAACTGACAAGTAGTCCTAGCTCACGAAGAATAAAAGTAGCTGGGTCTCCCCAAAATAGCATAATGTTTCGGCATGCAGGCCTTTGTCAAATGCTTACTATTTAAGCATTTCACAAAGGCCTACGTGCCGAAACGTTATGCTGCTTTGTGGCTATGATACCATGCAATAAATAAGCTAAAATGGCAAATCCAGGTGGAGACCAGGCTACCTTTATTCTTTGGAAGTGAGTTTGCACTATTTGGGGATCGGAGTGCTGCTAGATGACTTCCTGGTTCCTGGAATTGTTTTGTGTGGTTTGAGCAGCGGACCTCTCTTTCTACTAAGTAGTTCCAGCTCTCCAATCTGCACGATCCGGGCAGTAGCTTTGTTTTTTTGAATACACGACGGCCAAATTTAAAAAGTTAAAAAAAAGGAAAGAAGAGTTTTCTCTTTTAGCAAAGCCTGCATCATTTTGGACGGCATCAATTTTAACACCTTATTTGGCACAAGCCGTCCCCGACAGTGTTAACATATTTCGCTGGAAGCATTTCAGTCTGAATTATCAAACTCATTTATACTTTAATAATGACTCTTCCCTTTCCCGTTTTGCAGAACGGTGGAGATGACATAGTGAATTTTTTTTTACTTTCCTCTTATCTGATGAAAGCTTTGATGTTTTCCTGTGATTTGTGGAATTAGTGCTTGGTTTCCGAGTGTGGGACTGTGTTGTATTCCTCTGAATGATCAATGTTCCCTTCTGCCATCTATCAGGAGAGTTTCCTCTCCCTCTCTCGTTTCTCTCCTACCCTTCTTGATGCCGGCTGTCATTGTGCTGCCTAATTAATAAGCCGCAGGGCTGTGGCTGTGTAACTCCCCATAAATAGGTGCAGTGCAACCCATAAATAATTTAGAAGGTGGTAGACAGCCAAAGTTTGCTTAGCTGCAGTTAGGAAGAGCAAGCAGAGCATTGTGGGTCTGATTTACAGGGAGAGGAAAAACATTGTCTGTATTAGTCATAGGAACCAATTAGAACCAGCTGTCATTTGGGAAAGATAATGGCTTTGCTTCCTATTAAAGGGCAGGTTAGAAAATGAAATCTGATTGTATGTGACAGGTATCCCCTTTTTTTAGACCTGCTCCGGTGAATGTGATAAGCACTGTTTCCGCGAAAGCCACAGCTTCCTTTAGTGCATGAACCTGCTGGAAGGCCTGGCAGATTTCCTGCCTTTGATTCAGTCTCTATGCCCTTATCTCCTCCACGCACTTCACCTTGTGTGGCACGTCCCCGCTCAGCCGAAGGATGACAAGTACATTGTCCCAGCACTCGGTTACACCCAGGATTTTAAGTGCGCAAAGTATAGAGACTGATGGAAGGAAGACAGAGATACTACCAGAACCCAATAGGCAAGGAAAAGCAATGCTAGGTAATATTAGGAAGTAGTACAAGATGTACTGTGGAGGAGCCAACTAAGAACAAAGCAGGAGTACAAAGACCAGAAAGAGGGAAGATGGTTGCTCAAAGCGACCGCAGCTCTGAGCTTCTGGTAACCACCACAATAAACAAGACTAGGCTTGTTGCTCAAAGCGACCGAGGCTCTTAGTTTCTGGTCAGCACCACAGTGAACAAAACAGGAAGGACAGAGCGTTTACCAATCCTTGCGCTGCCGTAGCGATGGTAAACATCCACACAGAAATGGCAAGACTGGACAAGACAGGAAGGATCAGGTGAGCCGTACATGGAGGATGCCAGAAAGCTGCTAGGAGCTACAGGATGGGTAGAAGATACTTGGTAAGTATTCTATGCTGCACTGGGTGGGGGAGGTATGAGCTTTTTCAGCCTGTTGCTCAAGCAACTGGCAAGCACATGTATCCTGCATCAGGCGGTACCCACCAGCACTAGCTGAAATGAAGAAAAAAAATAAAACCATTTGGCACAATAAACAATAATGTAATGTACCAAACAAACACTAAATAGGAAACTTGTAAAAATGAACAATAGCAAACATGAATGAAAAATGTACAAGCAGCAGCTTTTCAACAATTAGTTGCACTACAAATGTGATGCTTGTACTTCATCTTCCACAGATTATTGTTTTGCAGAAAGAGACCAGGGCCCATATGCAATTCACTTTTTCACCTGAGTTTTCTCTTAGGAGATAATTTTTCATCTTCGATTTATAACAACTTTTTAGCATTTTGCAATGGAAAAAGTACCAAAAAGTATGTGAAAAAGTACTGTCAAAATTATTTTGAGTATTTGTTTGCTTGTTGGTGGTTTGAAAAGCATTTTATTGACAAGTTTGAAAATTTCACCTGGGAAAAAACTCAGGGGAAAAAGTGAATTGCATATGGCCCCAGGTGCTATATGTAATTCCCCTTTTCACCTAAGTTTTCTCCTAGGAGATAGTTTCTCAACTTGTCAATAAAATGACTTTTAAACCACCAACAAGCAAGAAAATACTCTAAATAATTTGACAGTACCTTTTCACCAAGTTTTGGTTACTTTTTTAATTATAAAATCCTGAACAATTATTTTAAGTAGAAGAGGAAAAATTATCTGCCAGGAGATCTCAGTAGTAAAAGTGAATTGCATATGGGCCCAGGGGCCATATGCAATTCATGTTTTCACCTGAGTTTTCTCCTAGGAGATAGTTTTAAACTTGTCAATAAAATGCCTTTTAAGCCATCAACAAGCAAGAAAATACTCAAAATAATTTTGATAGTACTTTTTCACCTACGTTTTGGTACTTTTTTAGTTGAAATGTGCTGAAAAGTTATTTTAAGTCAAAGATGAAAAATTATCTCCTAGATGAAAACTCCCCCAGGGCCCGTATGCAATAAACCTTTTCTCCTGAGTTTTCTTCTAGGAGATAATTTTTTAACTTCTTTTTAAAATTACTTTTCAGTACTTTGCAGTTGAAAAAGTACCAAAAAGTAGGTGAAAACTTACTATCAAGTGTTTTCTTGCTTGCTGGTGGTTTAAAAGGT
This sequence comes from Hyperolius riggenbachi, assembly GCF_040937935.1. Classification (NCBI taxonomy): domain Eukaryota; kingdom Metazoa; phylum Chordata; class Amphibia; order Anura; family Hyperoliidae; genus Hyperolius; species Hyperolius riggenbachi. The sequence continues at coordinate 92,431,886 of NC_090652.1, read as the reverse complement.
ATTTTATTGACAAGTCGGGAAATGTCACTTAGGAGAAAACTCAAGTGAAAAAGTAAATTGCATATGGGCCCATGGGTTCTTATTCAGTTCACTTTTTCTCCTAAGATTTCTCCTTGCAGATCATTTTTTATCTTTTGTTTAAAAATTCAGTACAGTGGAATTGAAAAAGTATCAAAAAGTACTGTCAAAATTATTTATGGTTGCTGGGGGCTTAAAAGGCATTGATAAGGTGTCAAAATATAACCTTGGAAAAATAGGAGAAAAAGTAAATTGAATAAGAGCCCATGGCCCGTATGCAATTCACTTTTTCTCCAGAGTTTTCTCCAAGGTGAAATTTTCAAACTTGTCAATAAAATGCCTGTTAAACAACCAGCAAGCAAACGAAAACACAAAATAATTTTGATAGTACTTTTTCACCAACTTTTGGGTACTTTTTTCATTGCAAAGTGCTAAAAAGTTATTATAAAATGAAGATGAAAAATTATCACCTAGAGGAAAACTCATGTGAACAAGTGAATTGCATATGGGTCCATGTGCTTATTTCTGTTTTTGGAAGATAGAGATCGTGCAACTTGCTTGACTGCTGGCTGGAAAAAGCGCTGCTTCATGTTGATACTGTTCCAGTGCTTTATGAGACATTCCAATGCAGCCACGGCTCTCCTGAATGTAATTAGAAGCCCAAACTCTTGTACCTGGTTTAACAAGCGCTGCTGGACAGCGCTGAAGCATTCAAAAGCTAATTGGTTCACTTTACTGAGAGGTGAATGAACCATATTTAGTTTTAAGCTAATATGTCTGCTGTGCACGATTCAGAATTAAAATTGCACTGCAGCCTTTACAGTAAAAATAAGAATATTATCTCATACGTTTCATATAAGTTCAGGTTTGCATTAAGCATCTCTAGTGGGGATATCGTAAGTATCGATAAGTGCGGATTTCGGGGGAAAAATTGTAATCGCATAATCACGCCAATCATAGCGAAGCCCCAATACATGCTATCATCACCAAAACTGCTAAGTATGATAATTACTAGAAGATTCGTAGCAAAGAAAATATTCTCATATTTTTATTTCCAGTTATATAGTGTTTTTAGAACATTGCATCATTCTCTAATATTTGCAGTTTACACACTACTCAGCACTCAAAATGATTATACAGAGCAGGCCAGTGAACTATTGACCTGTCCTCTGTGGGAAAAAGAAAATACTGTGACTGACAGTTGAGATAACAAGCTTCAGAAGACAGAGCTCTCTGCGACTTTGAAAGTCGTGGAGCTCAGTGGCTTTTTTGCATAGATAACAACTGGAGTTTCTTAACTCTTCCTGTACTGGAAACACTATTAGACTTATGTCTCTGCCCCTAATGTTTTATTTCTTAGCTGTACTACACATACAAATCATTATATATTATATGATTTTTTTTTGTTTCGCTTCAGTGTCTCTTTAAAGGGAATAGTGGGAACAGTTAAAAATGTGAAATTACATTTTGCTGTGGTACACAAAAAGGAAACGCAAAGTGACACTAAGGTCCCCAGTTTAATTTACCTGGGGCTTCTTCCAGCCCCCTGTAGTAGTCCTGGTCCCTCCCAGCCTTTTAGCTCTTTTCCCTGAATTATGTAAATTAGTTGAATTTCAAAATTCTATTACCTGTGGTCATATTTACAATATTTCCCAAGAAATGTTCCGTAATTGTTATTATCATCTCTAATTATAATTGACCCAGAAAGCATTTATTAAAGGTTAAAATATAGTATTTGGAAATCAGTGAGGTGATTTATGAAGGATTTAGGTTGAAAGGAACATTAACCTTAATCTTACTGCAATATCTGTCACCATGCCCATTCATCTAACCTGTTACAGATCAGCTTCATTTTCATTTTAAAGCACCCTAAAGACCTATTCACATGAAGGGCTTAATAGAGCCATTCACCACTGCGCCAGAGCACTGACAATGCACTCATGGAAAAGGATGGCTTTTGTCACATGTCCTTATTTGTCCAGCTGCCTTTCTGGTGTACAGTGGATTCGCCCTGCATCCACCCGCTACCCCTCAAGGAATACTCATGCTGTGTGTGCTGGAGGATGGTACAAGGCAGTACCATAGTGTCAGATAAGCACGAACATATGACATAAGCACAGAAAGTAACCTCTGACATCTCCACTAGTGCAGCACACTGTGGGGCAAACCACTGTAGCGCTTCAATATATATTTTTCTTTTCTGCCCCATTCAGTGTGAAAAATGAGGCCCATGTTTCAGTATACAATAATGTAGGTGGCATTGTACAGCCACCTGCGTTATATAGTCTAAACGCTCGACTGCCAGTTATTATGTCTGCTGCCAGGAAAACAGCATGGGGGGTGTATGCAGTTTATGAAAATTATACACAGATAGGCTGTAACATCATGATGTGTAGTTCTTGGGAAAGGAAGGGGGCTTAAAGGACACCTGAAGTGAGATGAATATAGAGGCTGGCATATTTATTTCCTTTCAAACAATGCAGATTGCTTGGTAGTCCCGCTGGTACTCTGCCTGTAATGCCTTTAGCCATAGACCCTGAACAACCGTGCAGATCAGATTTTTCTAGCAAAAACCTGACAAGGTTAGCTGCATGCTTGTTACAGGTGGGTGATTCAGATGCTACTGACCAGAACGATCAGCAGGACTGCCAGGCAACTCGTATTGTTTAAAAGCAAATAAATATGGCAGCCTACGTACCCCCCTCACTTCAGGTGTCCTTTAAATTGTTTTTCCAAACCAGGAACTAGACCCCATCTCTTAAAAGTTGGAGCACAGTATGAAATACAGAGAAAAACAGTACGCAATGATTTGCAAGCCATCATGATGTGTTTTTGTTTACATTGTACACCATTTTTAATTTTTTTTTTTTTGGCTTAAGAGTTGTAATTCTGTTGGCTTACATTGAAAGCAAACAACATAATGTTTGAAATCCGTGCTATTCGGAGCTCTTGCAGTGCTGAGTTGGGGAGATTTTGCTCGTTGATGGGTCTGGTTGCTGAGTGCTGCATTTTACAGCTCATAAAAGTGATGGAAAGGTCAAATTTTACATATATATTGAAAGTTAAGCAGCACAGTGATCGGTGAGCCAAGTGGAAAGCTTCAGAAATGAGGTACAAAACAGCTTAAGATGTTACACAGAGACACAGAGAGATAAAAGCATTGTGCCTGAAAGACCGGAGACCCGGAGGTAAATAACTTTCGCTTAGTTTGTGTGATATACAAAGCAGAGTGTGGAGCTCAGCTGTGGCGGCTGTACTGCACAGGGTTGTTCTGTATGACGGGTTCTCTTTAGATTTTGTTTCTGTCTGGACTTGTGGTTTAAATAATTGTACCGCCAAGCAGTGGCGTACCTATAATTCCCTGCAAAACTTTGATTGGCCCCCCAATGTTAACACCCCTTCCGTTGCCTTCCATTGGTGCCCTCTACGGCCTTGAGGCCCATCTCACAAGTGTCATAAAACAAGTGTGGCCATCATGCTCTTCATGTCTAGCCTGATCTGAAGTATAGACCCCTGTATCGAGGAAGGGAAGGTTGATAGTTGGGGCCCCCTACAGCTCTGGACCCTCCTTCGATTGTAGGTGCGGCTACCCACTAGATACACCCCTGCCACCAAGATGGTGAATGTCTTGATGCTGTATTGCAGAGCATGCTGGGAGTTGAGTATCAGGAGAGCAGTGGGCGATTCCTTATGAGTCAGAGCTCAGCAACTCCACATGTGATGTTTGGGGAAACCTTGAGAGGTCTAATATTTACTAATGCTGTGTGCTTGCTTTGCCCTCAACCTTCACACCCTTGCCCTGTTCTACTGCTGGGAAGTTGACAGCTGTAGAGAGTCTTGGGCAGTGGATGTGTGGTTGCAGCTACCGCCTGTGTGAATGGCCATTACTCATCTAGTGGCCCACTCTTTCGACCAATAAAAAGTAGAGAAAGAATATGTCCATTAAAATATGCAATACTTGTATAATAACAGCTATTATGTCAAAGGTAACTCTTGCCATATGAATCAAGGCTGAAACATTGAACTACCTAAAAGCATTGAAGAGGACCTCCATACATAAACTAAAAATCTGTCAGCGCTGCTTTAATGCAAAGTCCCGCCTCCCCTCTCTCCGAGAAAAAAACACCCAGCAATTTCATGTAGTAAATAGCTTGGCATTTTTCTCGGAGGAGAGAAGGGAGGTGGCGAAAGTGGAGTGATGCAAGGACTTCGGGGCGGCTTTGTGGGACAAGACTTGGAGGTAAATATAACTTTGCATTAAAGCAGCGCTGACAGATTTTTAGTTTATGCATGGAGGTCCTCTTTGAGGAAGTTGATGAGCACCTTGTAGAGCTCACTGAGGCCCAGCACTTCACACATTCAGGCCTGGGACCCACTCAGAGTGATTCAGCAGCACTTGGCAATTACCAGCGCTGCAACAGTGGAACCCTATGGGTGGTTGCACTTGCTACGTTGCAATTGAGGATTGCATGATTTCAGGTGCAATCCTGGAGCAATCCCATCAGTGGCTGCAGTAGCCAAATTGCCATGGCTCCGGGAATTGTGGTGAAATCACAGCACTTCCTTGATTCTGCAAATAGCAAGAGTAATTAGGCCTGGGGCTCACTAAGGGCGCTTTGCGAGTAAATGCAAAGCCCCTGTAGTGGGTTCCAGGCCTAATTACTCTTGTCTTATTTAGGTCCCAGCCATTATAATGCACTGGTATTGTATTACTTGACCTGGCGGCCTTTTACACTTTAGACTACTTTCACGCTATGCACATTGCTTTGCGGCTCTCTGTAGTCAAGGCCCTACTTATTCACTCACATTATGATTCACTCTTTCATTCACCGTCTCCTCACTCGCTTCCCCGCTGTGGTGAGGGACACTTACTGTTCTTGCATTACATGTTCCACTTCCCCAAAGCAGCCAGAAATCAATAGCAGCCACATGTAAAGCTACAGAGTATCATTAATCAGCACATCAAGGTGAGTTTTCACTCTTGAACAAAGTCGGCAAGCTCTATCCAGAATGGATTCAGGGGTGTTTTGCACTTTAGTCACGGAGCCACGTCGCCTCTCAGTGGTTTCGGATTAATGCCGGTAAGAGCAGGACACGAATGATTGATAATGTCAATTATTAGTGACTGAGTGTATATAAAAGTCCAGTTTAAATTAAAATGATTCCATCTGTTGCGATCAGAATAACAAATGTCCCAAATGAAATAATCAGACCTAGAGACAGATTGGACTGTGCCTGGAAACTGTGATATGCTGCACGTTAAAGGGCCAGTGCGGCAAATTAATCAATGGTGTCTAATAGAGAGACAACCTAAGGCGGTTTCTAGACATCATGCAGAATTGTTTCAGACCTCTTAAAGGGAACTGTGTACCTGAAATTAATTTTTCTTCTAAAACAAACCTCTCCATAAGGGAGCTTCGTGATAGAGTGCGTCTTTGGGGTGAGCGTCACTTCTCACCTACTGTTTGCTGTTCCTCTGACCTCCTGTCTGTATGCGCTCCGCTATCTTCCACGCCATCTTCCTCCGCCATCTTCCATCTGCCACGGACCATCCACATCTGCCACTTTTTGTAGTTCTGGCAGTGTTGCCAGGAGATTGAAGGAAGAGCATGGATGCAAGAATATCTCTGTGGCTGCATCCATGGACTGAATTTTTACATCATGCATTGCAGCGGGTGATCCAAAGTTCTGAAGCCTTACCAATGAGTGCCGAACCTAAGTCTTTGGCACTCATTGGGCAGCCTTGGCAACTTCAGTTAAGCTAGTAGTTTAGAAGGCTGCCGGAGGAGTGCTGAAGGGCTACTTCAACTGGGGATGGCGCCAGAACAAAAGGGACAGACCAAGGACCAGGAAGGCTCTATGGTATCCGAAGCTCTCCCTTAATATTGGTATGTATGAAACCTGAAGTGATTTTTTTCTTCACTTCATATTAGCTTTAAGGGAAATTAATAGTTCTTTGTTTATGTTTTTTTTTCCATTATGGCTTAATACTAAAAATTAAATATTAGAATCTGATATACCATATGAAGACTATAGATTAAATGCTTACAACAAGATCTAGGCTCCATGAAGCTGGCCTACTAGAATCAGCACAAATACAAATTCCATCATGTTTGGTTAGTGCTACTTACGTTTGTGCCCATTTGTGCTGCAAAAAATAAGATTTGTGCTGCTTTCATTTTGTAGATAATAGCACTTATTATTTCCAAAACAATACCATCACCCAGCCCCCGTACAACATCCTACAGACATGAAACTTGTATGGGTGAGTAGTGCTGTGCATGTGCTCATTTGTGCTGCAAAAATCATTTATAGTTTTTGAGATATTCAAGTTTTTATAAAGATTAAAAGTTCACCCAGGCTCACTCAGCCTTTGCGATGTTGTAGGGGGGGCTGAGTGCAGGGTAGGACTGGGACACTTCCCCACAAAATGCAACCGGATTGGCAGCACATTTCTTCACAAAATGCAATCAGATTGGCAGCACATTTCCCCACAAAATGCAATCAGATTGGCAGCAGATTCCCCAAAAAAGAGAGGGCCTGGCGGGCAGGTCTATAGGTGTCCACAGTTTAGGTAGGCAGGTATATAGGTGTCCTCAGTTTAGGTAGCCAGGTCTATAGGTGTTGCCAGTTTAGTCAGGTCTATAGATGTCCCCAGTGTACTTAGCCATGTCTATAGGTGTCCCTACTATAGGTAGCCAGGTCTATAGGTGCCCTTAGTTTAGCCAGGTCTATAGGTGTTCTCAGTTTAGTTAGCCAGGTCTATAGATATCCCCAGTTTAGCCAGGTCTATAGGTGTCCACAGTTTAGCTAGGTCTATAGGTGTCCCCAGTTTAGCCAGGTCTATAGGTGTCCCCATTTTAGCCAGGTCTATAGGTGTCCCCATTTTAGCCAGGTCTATAGGTGCCCCCAGTTTAGCCAGGTCTATAGGTGTCCCCAGTTTAGCCAGGTTTATAGGTGTCCCCAGTTTAGCCAGGTTTATAGTGTCCCCAGTTTAGCCAGGTCTATAGGTGTCACCAGTTTAGTCAGGTCTATAGGTGCCCCCAGTTTAGCCAGGTCTATAGGTGTCCCCAGTTTAGTCAGGTCTATAGGTGTCCCCAGACTAGGTAGCCTGGAAGGAGGAGCAGCGGCAGGCACAGAGCAGCTGGGAGGGGGGCAGTCTCCCCTCCTCCCTCACCTGGGCCACCCCCTTCACCTCTCTCCCCTCCAGGCTAGAATGTGCAGCGGCAGCGAGCGGGCAAATACTTTCTACATACTATTTCCTGATCCCGCTCTGCGTGCCGGAAGTACAGTGAGAGCGTGATTGGACAGTACAACAGAGAAGACCAGAGCAGTGGCACGCAGAGCGGGAACCAGGAAGTAGTAAGTTGATCGGTTCCCCGCTCACTGCCGCTCTGGTCTGTCATTGTAGCTTGGAGGGGGGAGCGCGGAAGGGGGGCCCCCAGGTGAGGGAGGGGGGGAGACTACCCCCCTCCCCGCTGCTCTGTGCCCACCGCTGCTCCTCCTTCCTGCGCTGTGCCCCCTCCTGTAGTGCTCGGGGCCCCTCCGGGGGCCACTAAAAGGGAGGCCTACCGAGTGAAATCCCGAGCTCCCGCCGGCCCTGTCCGAGCCTGGCTGAGTGAACTTTAGACCTTTAAAAAAAACGTAAATATGTCAAAAACTATAATCGATAGAAAAATGATTTTTGCAATACAAATGAACACATGTACAGCACTACTCACCCATACTAGTTTCATGTCTGTAGGTTGTTGTACGGGGGCTGGGTGATGGTATTGTTTTGGAAATCATAAGTGCTATTATCTACTGTACTCGTCCAAGCCCTATTTCATACAGCCTTATCAATCCCTGCCATGTACTGATGAGGACCAAAAGTCTCAAACAGGCTGTCTACATGTGGGTTTGATATGGCTGTATAAAACTTAAAGCTATAGGCTTGCTATACACCAGCGGTTCTGGATGCTTGCTTGGCTTAACAAGAGTGAAAAGGGATAATTTGTATATTTAGTAGTAGTGCATTGTGGGTAACCACAAATGTTCATTTCTAACTGAATTATTGCAAATTTCCTTCTGTTTTAAGAAGGCAATTACACCAAGCTACTAAATGAAAGCAGAACAAATCTTAATTTTTGCAGCACAAATGGGCACAAACATAGCACGGACCAAGCATGACGGAATTATTACAATTTTATTTGTTCTGATTGTAGGGGGGCCAGCTTCATGACGCTCAAGATCTATACCTTTAAACGCTTACAGCCAGATCTGTACCTTTCTACAAGCTCATACAGCATCTACCGCTATGGTTCAAATGAGTATATAAATAATAGGGCTCCTTTTACACACAACAGAATTTGCATGCAATTTGCAGTCTTGCGAATTCGTGTTCACCACGTATCTAGAGCAGGAATGCTTGTCACCCCTCCAACAGCCCACACTATTTACAAACCCTTCCTTAGGGGCGAGGTTCGTTTTATATACTTTATCAAATCAGTGCCCAGTTCCCTTTAAGGGACTAGGAACGCATAACATGGCTATTGGCTAATTCCCCAATACTATGCCTATTATTATATGCTAGTTGACCTAAGCCTGTTTAAAAACGCCAGTCAGTGCGCATGCGCGTGCACTTGTCCGCCCGCACACCTGTCCGCCCGGCTCCCTGGCCCCGTCCTCCTGTCCCAACGGCTGTCCGTGCTGCACATACACAGTAGCGCAAAGACACAGACAGACACAGGATAAAGCAGGGACATTTAGGGATTATTATATAGGATTGTCATCTTTTATCTAATATAGAAGCAATCGTTTTTATCACAGAAGTTGTTGCGTGATTTCCTCCTACCGCTTTTTCATACAGCTAACTGGAACCTCTTGTTACCTTCAGCAGCTGAGCGGTGTAGGTTATTCTTGGTAACATTTGCCCCTGGCATTACAGAGAGACAATCCATTTTGTCTACAGGCAGTATTAACAAGGTTTGGATTTATTCGGTTAAAATCCCACGGTAAACTGTAGGAGAAGGATTTCAAAAGATGATTAGATCAGGGTTTAAATGAATCATAAGTCCTTTTTAAAATGATTTAATATTAGAAATTGTATTCTAAATTAAAATAGCATCATGTAATACAGTGCAGTGGTGACACAGAAACTCATTGTGCTGCTTCACAGAGCAAACAAAACACGTGAAACACTCTCGGAGAGAGATTTATGCTGCATTGTCTCGGTGTAGGGAAAATGAACTTAGATGTTTCATACTGACATTCTGAGTGCTCACAAGTCACCCATGTGTACTGGGTGGGAGGGTTAAAGTAACCTGAGTTTTGTTGAAGTGTTAAACCACAGGTGTTAATTTTTTTAAAAGAGGGATTGTCAGCCACAAAATCAAATTCCATTTACCCACTGCTCTGTGTTTATTATACATCCTGCAGCCCTACCCTGCATTGCAAGCACTCCAATCTATTATTTATTTATTGTATTTAAAAAGCGCTAACATATTACACAGCGCTGGGCATTAGTTTAGGTTACAGACAATATTTAGGGGTGACATAAAGCAATAAGACAATACAGGAATACAAGAAAACCAGATCACACAGCACAGTATAAGTACCACCAGGTAATGCTTAGTCAGTCACTGGAGGGGAGCATGGAGATTAGGCAAGTTGAGTTCACTCAAATGCATAGCATAGGTGCACAGTAATGGAGTTGCATGATCAGGTAGGACACAAAAGGAGGAGGACCCTGCCCAAAGGCTTACAACCTAGAGGGAGAGGTAGGGACATGAAAGGTAGGGGACCAGAGTTCAGCTGCGAGTTTAGAGCACTGGTGAAGGGGTGGTAGGCCAGAGTGAAAAGGTGAGTTTTGAGGGCCTTCTTGAATATGTTTAAGGAGGGGGCTGCCCTAATGGGTGGAGGTAGGGAGTTCCATAGTATTGGAGCAACTCTTGAGAAGTCCTGGAGGCGTGCATGGGACTGGGTGATGCGGGGGGCGGTCAGGCGAAGTTCATTGGAGGAGGAGAGTGAGCGGCTAGGTGTGCACCTCTGAGTAAGATCGGAAATGTAGGTTGGACAGGTTTTGTGGACAGATTTGTAGGTCAGACACAGTATCTTCAGTATATTCAGACATGTTTCTGCTGTAATAAAGCTAATCTGGTAGCCTGGCTCTATTTGGTACATTGCTGACGAGAAGGAAGCTTGTCATCGCCCCTCCCACATTCCTGCTCCTCACTGATTGGTTGAAGGCAGTTCAGTGTAAAGCTGCTGAAACCTGATCTTGCTGAGCTCACGTTTATAAAGCAACTAGATTCTAGGAGAGAAAAATAAAAAGAGTAAGGGAGGAAATTGCATCTAGATTGGCTTCAGTCAGGGAAACCAAGGTGGAAAATGCTAGGAACAGAATTTACTCGATAATATTCACTGAAATCAAAACATGGACAGTGCAATACATCTGTTGTGTAAGTAGAACAAATATTTGTCTACTTATATATGTTTGTTTTTCCCCTGGCTTGGTATGGCTGACCCTAGTGGGTTTAAAAAAAACAAAAAAACAAACTTACACTTGTACAGTTTAAAATAGAAGTGTTAATTGTGAGGAAGACAGGCTTTCATTTGTATTGATGAACAATATGAATGACCACCATGGGAATTTACAGTGGAAATCCCAATTCCACAATTGTATCTTTTGCTAATGTCTCTTGGTTCACCTTTTTTACTTCCTACTCTCCAAAACCACCTACAACCATAGTTACATAGTTACATAGTTATTTTGGTTGAAAAAAGACATACGTCCATCGAGTTCAACCAGTATAAAGTACAACACCAGCCTGCTCCCTCACATATCCCTGTTGATCCAGAGGAAGGCGAAAAAACCCTTACAAGGCATGGTCCAATTAGCCCCTAAAGGGAAAAATTCCTTCCCGACTCCAGATGGCAATCAGATAAAATCCCTGGATCAACATCATTAGGCATTACCTAGTAATTGTAGCCATGGATGTCTTTCAACGCAAGGAAAGCATCTAAGCCCCCTTTAAATGCAGGTATAGAGTTTGCCATAACGACTTCCTGTGGCAATGCATTCCACATCTTAATCACTCTTACTGTAAAGAACCCTTTCCTAAATAAATGGCTAAAACGTTTTTCCTCCATGCGCAGATCATGTCCTCTAGTCCTTTGAGAAGGCCTAGGGACAAAAAGCTCATCCGCCAAGGTATTATATTGCCCTCTGATGTATTTATACATGTTAATTAGATCCCCTCTAAGGCGTCTTTTCTCTAGACTAAATAAACCCAGTTTATCTAACCTTTCTTGATAAGTGAGACCTTCCATCCCACGCATCAATTTTGTTGCTCGTCTCTGCACCTGCTCTAAAACTGCAATATCTTTTTTGTAATGTGGTGCCCAGAACTGAATTCCATATTCCAGATGTGGCCTTACTAGAGAGTTAAACAGGGGCAATATTATGCTAGCATCTCGAGTTTTTATTTCCCTTTTAATGCATCCCAAAATTTTGTTAGCTTTAGCTGCAGCTGCTTGGCATTGAGTACGATTATTTAACTTGTTGTCAATGAGTACTCCTAAGTCCTTCTCCAAGTTTGATGTCCCCAACTGTATCCCATTTATTTTGTATGGTGCTAGACCATTAGTACGTCCAAAATGCATGACCTTACATTTGTCAACATTGAATTTCATCTGCCATGTATGTGCCCATATAGCCATCCTATCCAGATCCTGTTGCAATATGACACTATCTTCCTGAGAGTTAATGATTCTGCACAATTTTGTATCATCTGCAAAAATAGCAACATTGCTCACTACTGCATCTACTAGGTCATTAATAAATAAATTGAAGAGCACTGGACCCAGAACAGACCCCTGTGGGACCCCACTGCTAACAGTCTCCCATTTTGAGTACGATCCATTGACCACAACTCTTTGTTTTCTGTCCATTAGCCAGTTCCCTATCCATGAACACAGACTCTTCCCCAGTCCTTGCATCCTCAACTTTTGCACCAGACTTTTGTGGGGAACAGTGTCGAAGGCCTTTGCAAAGTCCAAGTATATCACATCTACAGCATTCCCAATATCCATATTAGCATTCACTACCTCATAAAAGCTGAGCATGTTAGTCAAACAGGACCTGTCTTTAGTAAACCCATGTTGATGCTGAGAAATAAGATTATTTTCTACTATGAAGTCATGTATAGTATCTCTTAGTAACCCCTCAAATAGTTTGCATACAACTGATGTTAAACTTACCGGTCTATAATTTCCTGGATCAGATTTTTTGCCCTTCTTAAATAATGGGAAAACGTGGGCTGTACGCCAATCCACTGGGACTCTGCCAGTTGCAAGAGAGTCACAAAAGATAAGATAAAGGGGTTTATCTATAACTGAACTTAATTCCCTTAGGACCCGAGGATGCATGCCATCCGGGCCAGGTGCCTTGTCTATTTTTAATTTATTTAGTCTTGCCTTCACTTCTTCCTGCGTTAAGTATTTAATATTACAGTTAGAAGATTGAGACTCTTCCGCCTCTGTAGTTTGCAACAGTGCTGTTTCTTTTGTGAAGACAGAAGCAAAGAAAGCATTTAATAACTCTGCCTTACCTTGGTCATCCACCATTGAGTTCCCATCCTCATCCTTTAGGAGTCCTATACAGTCAACCTTTCTTTTTTTAGAGTTAATGTACTTGTAAAACTTTTTTGGGTTAGATTTGATATCTTTAGCGATTTGTTTTTCAGCTTCAATCTTTGCCTGCCTAATTTCTTTTTTACAATTTTTATTGCACTCCTTATAATTGCTTAGTGCAGCCTCGGTCCCCTCCTGTTTTAAGACCTTATAGGCATTCTTTTTCCTCTTCATTTTATCTTTAACCTTTCTATTCATCCATAGAGGCCTTTTTTTATTCCTAGACATTTTGTTTCCATATGGGATATACATACTACAGTATTGACTATGGAAACGTTTTATTTAGAGGGTCCTGATACCCCACCCCCTAAGAAGACTATTTAAACCTTCTAGTTACAAAACTGGGATAGACCCATTTTGATGCTGTGCTCACCCGCAACCTCTACGGCGCACACCAAAAGCCTTCAGGTGAACACTTAATGCTATCACTGCATCATCCCATTGTAGTCTTTCTTGAGGCTGTAAAAGGTTTTATTTTTGGGGGCAGCTATGTGATATAGAAACGGCAGAGGTATTTTTCTGCAAAGGGGCAGCGTTACACATCAGACCCAGCTAATACTGGGCTCTAAACATTATAACAATACCATTAGGCATACGGTAGTTTACTATACACCAGAGGTAAGCTTTAAAGGATACCCAAGGTGACACGTGACATGATGAGATAGACATCTGTATGTACAGTGCCAAGCACGCAAATAACTAGGCTGTGTTCCTCTTTTTCTTTCTCTGTCTGAAAGAGTAAAACATCAGGTATGCAAGTCGCAGTTTCTATCTGGGTCGGGACCTGGACAGACCATAGCGTAACCCTCACCGATAAGGAATTACAGCCAGAAAACATTTTCCTGGCAGAAAGTGGCTTCTGAGAGCAGGAAATAAGATTTGAGCTCTGGCATGTTGATGCTATAATGTCATATATTCTATATATCCCAAGGGAAGAAAAGCGATTTATAAATATTATTGTTATTGTTATATGGACAACAAGCCCAAAATAAAAATCCATAAAATGCTTAATAAACAATTCATTTTGTTTTGGGTGTCCTACTTCTTAAAAACTTATTTTGGAGGTAATTAAAATGTTATATTTGTTTAGCATTTTGGTTTAGTTTTGTATTTAACTGTCAGAGAAATCTGACATTTAAAGGGAACCAAGCACCATTTTTTCCCCCTTGGTTTCTAATAGTTACAGGAGCTGCCCTATTCCACTGTCTCTTTCGAGCTGTCTATTATTTATCCAGGAGAAGGTGCGAAGATGGCATCTGTGACTTCTCTAAACTCTTTGAAGCACAGTGTTTTATCTACCCCCCTGCTGAGCTTTTATTTGCTCTCTGCTAATGTGTGCAATGAAATAATTACATCAGTCCTTATATGCCTGACATTTCTGTGGTCGGGCAGGCCATGTAAGTAGGGTAATAAATGCCTATGCTAAACTTTTAAATGTAAAAAGAAGAGGTAAAATGTATTTTGTTATTAAAGGGACACTTAAGTCAAACAAAAAAAATGAGTTTACCTCACCTAGGGCTTCCAATAGCCCCCTGCAGCTGTCCGGTGCCCTCGCCATCTCCCTCCGATTCTCCTGGCCCCGCCGGCAGCCACTTCCTGTTTTGGTGACAGGAGCTGACAGGCTGGGGACGCGAGTGATTCTTCGCGTTCCCAGACACATTAGCACCCTCTATGCTGCTATATGGTATATGATATATGCTACAGAAGCATAGATGGCGCTATTGTGGCCAGGAACGAGAAGAATCACTCGCGTCCCCAGCCTGTCAGCTCCTGTCACCGAAACAGGAAGTGGCTGCCGGCGGGGCCAGGAGGATCGGAGGGAGACGGCGAGGGCACCGGACATCTACAGGGGGCTATTGGAAGCCCCAGGTGAGTAAAACTCATATTTTTTGTTTGACTTAAGTGTCCCTTTAATGATTCACATTGTTGGCAAGCATCTTTAACATCTTGAGGATCACAGTGTTAAACTCCCCCTAAAGACCAGGCCATTTTTTAAATAGGCCACTGCAGCTTTAAGGCCAAGCTGCAGGGCCGCACAGTTAATGTGCAATTGAGATGGCATGGGTGTTAAAAATGGTGCTCAGTTCACTTTAAGCCTACAGGTTATGAAAACATTGTCAAACCCAGATGGACAGACTGTAGAGTAAAGGTGTTCTTTAAAATTATACAGTGCTAAAATTAACCCTTGCCCCCGTCCTGAAAGGATTATTTGTCCAATGTGACAGATCGACACAGGCACACTGTTCATCAGCACGGGCACATTGGAAAACTGATGAAAACTGATCCAAGCATAGATGCCAAAATCTGTTTTTTGGCATACACCCTTCCAATTAATTAGGAAACATGCGTAGATGGCCCCAGATCACTTTAAACAGGCACTGTGTGTCTATTGTCCAAGACCAATTATAGCATGAGACAGCAGTAGCAAATGCAGCAGCCCACTCCAATGATCTGTTCAGTTATTTTTGGCCTTTCCAGGAAATATTTTATGAGTGAAAGTGGCATTCACAAATTGAGAGACAGCTGATACAGGCACGGCTCCATACTGTTACATATCCTGTGCCAAGACTTAGGGTCCATTCAGGAACTTTTAAAAGGAGAATTCATTCATTGGGACTTTCTTGAGATTCTGATTTCTAGAATGCACCACAACCTACCACTGAAAACATGAATTGAGCCAAATACCACAATTCACAGGTCAGCGGTTGGGATGTGGTCCTGTGCCATGCAGTAGCCTCCAACCTGCGAAGGTCACCTGCAATGATAGGCCGTAGCTGATGTTGCCACCATAAATGTAGCCTCCTCACCTGCCAGTCTGCCTAATGGGAGGCCCTAGATGGCAGATGGTGGATGCAAACGATATACAGTTGGACTAACCTGAGAATGGCTCCATTACATCCTCACAGTATGCAGGTGAACATTTGTACCAGCTCTGCAATCGCATTATCTTTCCACAACAGTTTCACAGTATCTGTCATTTCTTTTAGTACCTTAAAGGAATACTATCGATTCACATATTTTTTTTTTAATTGACACAGGAATTGTTTGGGAAGTGCTGATAAGTACTGGTGTATACATTTTAGTAGCAACTTCATTGTTTACTGTTATCAAAATACTTTCAAACTTTACTGACGCCAAAACTGACGGCAGACTGAGCCATGAGGAGAGGGGAAATTCCCCTCACACTTCATCAGCTAGCTCTGTGTAGCTCTATGTGTGACAGAGAGAACACGCGCGTTCCCGGCCCGCGGTTTGTTAGCCAGGCAATCAGTGAATCGGGCTATGGTGCCCGATCACTGATTCCTCTCCCCCGCTGAAAAAGCGACAGCTTCTCTTGGAAGCTGCGCCTTTTCTGGCTGTTACCTCCCCCATGCGTCTCTCTAAGCGTATGTTACGCTTAGAGTGACGTCATGTAAACAAACTCATGGCCGCCGTCTTGTGGCCAAAAAGTAATACTACAACTAAAAGCAAAAAAAAAAAAAAAAAATCAACACATATTTACATTATAAAACCTATTGTTTACATCCCACCCTCCCAAAACTACCCAAATAAAATGTTTAATATATAAAAAAAAAACCATTACAATAAAAAAACAAAAAACATGTAAATATTTACCTAAGGGTCTTACTAATAAGATAACTTTTTAAATATCAATGTAAAGATGAAATATTCCTATATTTTTTTTATTTTAAACTTGTAAATAGTGATAGATGCAAAACGGAAAAAATGCACCTTATTTCCAAATAAAATATTGTCGCCACACATTGTGATAGGGACATAATTTTAACGGTGTAATAACCGGGACATATGGGTAAATACAATACGTGAGTTTTAATTATGAAGGCATGTATTATTTTAAAACTATAATGGCTGAAACCTGAGAAATAATCAATTTTTTCCGTTTTTTTCTTATTCTTCCTGTTAAAATGCATTTACAGTAAAGTGGCTCTTAGCAAAATGTACCCCCCAAAGAAAGCCTAATTGGTGGCGGAAAAAACAAGATTTAGATCAGTTCATTGCGATAAGTAGTGATAAAGTTATAGGCTAATGAATGGGAGGTGAACATTTCTCAAGTGAAAACGACGGAACCCGAATGGGTTAAGGACCATTTCGATAATTTGTACTTCTTTCCTGGATATTCATCCTGCCTGACTACTCAACAGAAAAATGCGTCTTCTAAAAAGGCTAAAGATATATTATTATGTTTTAGTATTTATATAGCGCGGAAATGTTCTGCAGTGCTGTACAGAGTATATACAGTCATGTCACTTTTCTGTCCCTCAGGAGACTCACAAGCTAATCCTACTACAGTCATATGTTGTGTAGTCTGTGTATCGTAGTCTAGCGCCAATTTGGGGGGGAGCCAATTGACTTGACTGTATGTTTTTGAGATGTGGGAGGAAAGCGGAATGCCCGGAGGAAACCCACACATAGATGGGGAGAACATATAAACTCTGAGAAGATAGTACCCTGACTGGGATTTGAACCCAGGACCCAGTGCTGCAAGGTGAGAGTGCTAACCTCTACGCCCAAGTGCTGTAGCCATAAGTCATTAAAGAGCAGTTCAGTTATACAAACAATTAATTCTGCTGCTATTCACCACAGCACGCCCGACACATCCGCCATTTCCCCCGCCCGCTGCACACAAGCTATAAAAGATAGGAGGGAGCCCCAGCAAAAGCATCTGCAAATCTACTGCTGTGGCTTCCCATTGGTCCATTATAATCCTCCTTAAAGAGAAACTGCGACCAAGAATTGAACTTTATCCCAATCAGTAGCTGATACCCCCTTTTACATGAGAAATCTATTCCTTTTCACAAACAGACCATCAGGGGGCGCTGTATGGCTGATATTGTGGTGAAACCCCTCCCCAGAGGCGCTTCTAGAGACCAGCGGACCAGCTAATTGCCTAGAGTGCCAGATTTATTGCAGGGCAGCTTTGAGGGGAAAAAAAAGTTTATTTTTCCTGTCCTTAGAGACTGAATACTTAGGGAACGGAGATAAAAAGTTCTAATGAAAGCCTCTACTGCTCACCCTCAACCTCTACTGCTCACCCTCAAATAAGGAATCTACAAACCTTTTGTCTACAACACTTTGTATGGCATTCCCTAATGTTAGTGTTATCTCGGGATCTAGAGTGTGTCTGTGTGACTCCTGTCCTGCCCCCCCTCCTTATGACTTGAAAATAAGAGGAGGATGCACTAGCATTGTAACCAGGTGTGTGGAGTGCGACCCCCACCAGGGTGTTCCCATGTTGCCATTAGAGGGGGTGACAGCAGATGCCACTTCAACAGAGCTGAATTTTAACACCCAAAAACGTGCTATTTTAGCTTAAACATTCATTCACTGAGGCTGGGAGAGGAACAGCCTCCCCTCTTTAGCTGGATCTGCAGCTGCTGGCTCATGGAGCCGATCTTTGTTTACACACCCCCTGTAGACTGGGCTGTGCTGCCAGAGCATGTGACTGAGGCTATGGAGCGTCTGCGTTGCTATGAACTGAACCTAGCCTGTGCTTGCGTTATCTCTGCTCCTGTCAAAACCCTGATTGATGGAGCGAGGGGGAAGCTGGAGCTGAGATCTGAGTGAGCCATGCACCACTGGAGGGGATGGAGAAGGAGAGAGCAAGATATATGGATTGGATATGAAGCCTGTGTAAGCATCCAGTCCCCCTGCCATGCTGTCACAGCCTCTCTCTCAGTACACACACACACACACTGCACATATGCCAGCAGGGGAGGACTGGGACCTTTTGGCCTGGAGGGAAAACACAAATAAGAGGCCCGGTTTCATGGCAGCCCCAGCCCAAATGACGTCACATGCGCCCCACATGCTATATACCGGTAGTCACATGGTCATGCCAATGCAGAAATACAACAAGGATACTCGAGGGAAAGCATGACAGGTAAAGTATAAATGCACAGGCACCGTGGGGTACATAATAGAGTTTGAGGGAAAACCCTGGCATTTCCATTGCGTACATAGTTTGTTATTATCGCACTTAACGAATACATCGACCCGAGATTTCACAGCATCTCAGATTGATACATTCAACTACTTTCCACCCGAAATAAGTCAAATTGTTGATTGGGCATGCTTGTGGGGGCACAGATTTTTATCCGATTGGATAATTATCGAAGCAGTTGGTGGATCGGCCAGCCCTAAATCATTAAAGGAGCGGCAGCCTGGGGGGAAATCTCCCCCCTTCCCCCCTGGCCAGTCCTCCCCTGTATGCCAGCCTACCCCCTCTCCCATATCAGGCTGGCTGAAAGCTTTTACAGGCTGGAGGAAGTGCTCTTGTAATGGAGTGACTATTCTCTGCACAGCATTTACAACAAAAATGCATGCTTTCCTGTATCTTGTCTCACTTTCTACTTGTCCCCTGCCCCCTCCTTCTCTCTTGTGTGTCCTCTGTCACTCTTCCTGCTCCCTAGTTCAATGGCAGGCAATCTACAGGATCTTCTCAAAAAATTAGCATATTGTGATAAAGTTCATTATTTTCTGTAATGTACTGATAAACATTAGACGTTCATATATTTTAGATTCAAATACACACAACTGAAGTAGTTCAAGCCTTTTATTGTTTTAATATTGATGATTTTGGCATACAGCTCATGAAAACCCAAATTTCCTATCTCAAAAAATTAGCATATTTCATCGGACCAATAAAAGAAAAGTGTTTTTAAAACAAAAAAAAGTCAACCTTCAAATAATTATGCTCAGTTATGCACTCAATACTTGGTCGGGAATCCTTTTGCAGAAATGACTGCTTCAATGCGGCGTGGCATGGAGGCAATCAGCCTGTGGCACTGCTCAGGTGTTATGGAGGCCCAGGATGCTTCCATAGCGGCCTTAAGCTCATCCAGAGTGTTGGGTCTTGCGTCTATCAACTTTCTCTTCACAATATCCCACAGATTCTCTATGAGGTTCAGGTCAGGAGAGTTGGCAGGCCAATTGAGCACAGTAATACCATGGTCAGTAAACCATTTACCAGTGGTTTTGGCACTGTGAGCAGGTGCCAGGGCGTGCTGAAAAATGAAATCTTCATCTCCATAAAGCTTTTAAGCAGATGGATGCATGAACCCACTTTTGAACCAGAAACGGCGGCAGAAGCGCCTGACCTGGGCTACAGAGAAGCAGCACTGGACTGTTGCTCAGTGGTCCAAAGTACTTTTTCCAGATGAAAGCAACTTTTACATGTCATTCGGAAATCAAGGTGCCAGAGTCTGGAGGAAGACTGGGGAGAGGGAAAGGCCAAAATGCCTGAAGTCCAGTGTCAAGTACCCACAGTCAGTGATGGTCTGGGGTGCCATGTCAGCTGCTGGTGTTGGTCCACTGTGTTTTATCAAGGGCAGGGTCAATGCAGCTAGTTATCAGGAGATTTTGGAGCACTTCCTGCTTCCATCTGCTGAAAAGCTTTATGGAGATGAAGATTTAATTTTTCAGCATGACCTGGCACCTGCTCACAGTGCCAAAACCACTGGTAAATGGTTTACTGACCATGGTATTACTGTGCTCAATTGGCCTGCCAACTCTCCTGACCTGAACCCCATAGAGAATCTGTGGGATATTGTGAAGAGAAAGTTGAGAGACGCAAGACCCAACACTCTGGATGAGCTTAAGGCCGCTATCGAAGCATCCTGGGCCTCCATAACACCTGAGCAGTGCCACAGGCTGATTGCCTCCATGCCACGCCACATTGAAGCAGTCATTTCTGCAAAAGGATTCCCGACCAAGTATTGAGTGCATAACTGAACATAATTATTTGAAGGTTGACTTTTTTTGTTTTAAAAACACTTTTCTTTTATTGGTCGGATGAAATATGCTAATTTTTTGAGATAGGAAATTTGGGTTTTCATGAGCTGTATGCCAAAATCATCAATATTAAAACAATAAAAGGCTTGAACTACTTCAGTTGTGTGTATTTGAATCTAAAATATATGAAAGTCTAATGTTTAACAGTACATTACAGAAAATAATGAACTTTATCACAATATGCTAATTTTTTGAAAAGATCCTGTATATACAGCTTTCCCCCTTCCAATTGATCTGCTATCAACTATTCATGCATTGCATGATGTGTACCAGCCTTTCTCCATCCCTCTCTTCCTTGCTTACATTCTCCCTCCTTTTCTATTTCTCATTCGCTTTCTTTCTTTCTTTCTTTCTTTCTTTCTTTCTTTCTTTCTTTCTTTCTTTCTTTCTTTCTTTCTTTCTTTCTTTCTTTCTTTCTTTCTTTCTTTCTTATTTCCTCTTTGTGTTCCCAGCCTCCTTCATCTCTTGCTAAGGGCCAGTTTCCACTAGGAGCCATGGCCGTTTCTGATTCGGTTGCGGTTTCTGTTCTGCTGTGCAGCCGCAGCCTGAATCGCTAAAAAGGCTATAGGGATTCGGCTGCGTGCTGCATAAAGCTGCAGCATGCCATCCAGGTGCAATCTGAACTGCAAAAACCATAGGTGAGATGGGCAGCGTTTCCCGCCCCTCTTGTATTGCGCTTTGAGTCCTATGGGAGAGAAAGGCTATAGAAATGTTACTGTTAATGTTGTATCGGGCCCATATTCGGAGTGGAAATATGGTCTCCTTCATGACCTGCAGCACATTACAGAGTACATAGTCATGTCACTGACTGTCATCAGAGGAGCTCACAATCTAATCCTACCATAGTCATAGTCTAATGTCCTACCATATTATTATTATGTATTTATATAGCACTGACATCTTCTGCAGCACATTACAGAGTATATAGTCATGTCACTGACTGTCCTCAGAGGAGCTCACAATCTAATCCTACCATAGTCATAGTCTAATGTCCTACCATATTATTATTATGTATTTATATAGCACTGACATCTTCTGCAGCACATTACAGGGTACATAGTCATGTCACTGATTGTCCTCAGAGGAGTTCACAATCTAATCCTACCATAATCATAGTCTAATATCTTACCATATTATTATTATGTATTTATATAGCACTGACATCTTCTGCAGCACTTTAGATAGTACATAGTCATGTCACTGACTGTCCTCAGAGGAGCTCACAATATAATCCTGCCATAGTCATAGTCTAATACTCTACCATATTATTATTATTATTATTATTATTATTATTATTATTATTATTATTATTATGTATTTATATAGCACTGACATCTTTTGCAGCACATTACAGAGTACATAATCATGTCACTCATTGACCATACTGTATCTAATATCTCTTATGTAGTCCAAGGTCATTTTTAGGAAGCAGAAACCATTTGTATACCAGCACACAGGTACAATGTGATGCAGTCTTATTTAGGAAATGGGGGGGGGGAGGTGACACCATGAGTTACTGCACCAGGTGTCACAAACCTTAGCAACGCCACTGGGAGGATGGTGTCTTTGTGTGCATTCCAGAATGGACTAGCCAGGAGGAAGGAGGGAGATTTTCCCCCAGGCTGCTGGTACAATATATAAGGCAATGTGAAGCACTAGGCTGGTTGAGGGAAATAAATGTACAATTTGATGGCAAGCTGGTAAATGTACACAGCATGGTGCAGAAGAGAGGCTTGCCTCCTACAGTGTCCTTAGAAAAAAACTCTGTCTGCTTTCCCATCATTGTAAAGACTGCATGTGGTCAGCTAGATAAGGTATTATACAGGTTCAAAAGTTTTCGACAGTCCCTAGACTCCAGGAGGGCTGCTTTCTGACTTGTGTGAGAGACAGGCAGGACAGGAGTCACATTACAGGCAAGTCGCCTCTGTGTTATGTGGCTGCAATACAGATAAGTTCTCTGCTCCATGTCAGGCTATTCTCAGTCTCTCTCCACTCCTCCTCTCTCCCTCATTCACCTTTGTTTCCCCCTTCCCCTAGTGCTGGCTGTCTTTTCTTCCTCTCTCTGGATAGTGTAATTGTTAAGGGCTTGCCTCTGGCACAGGCAACCTGGGTTCAAATCTCTTCTTCTTTCTACTCAGTAAGCCAGTACCTATTCAGTAGGAGACCTTGGGCAAGACTCCCTAACACTGCTACTGCATACTGAGCGAGTCAGCACTGATTCCGCCAGGAGAAAAGTAATTATAAATATTCCTTGTTACTCTCTACTTTGCCCCCCCCCCCCCCTTCCCAATCTTACCTTCACAATTGAATCACAAAATCTTGTTATTAGTAACCCTAGCCTATAGCTGTCAATACATGCATTCATTTTTACAGACAGATTCTTTCCAAATGATCGAATATGGCGATTATCAACCACCACATCAATCAATCATCAATCCATCGCAAAAATGTACCAAAAATACAATCAAGCAGTACATTTTTACAATTGGACACAGTGGTATAGTGGCTGCCGCATTGCAAATATTTTCATGGAGGGGGGGGGGGGGGCACAGGTTTCCCTGCCTGGAGTGACAAAATGGCCAGAGGCACCCCTGCCCCTCCCACAAAGTAATTCTGAGTATGTACAGTACTCTTGGCAGTTTCCTGTCGGTGAACCCTGTTGCATTGTGGGAAATAGCTGTTTACAGCTGTTTCCAACTGCCAAAACAGCAAGCAGCAGCTACATCACTTGCCAGCAGTAAAAATGTCACCATGTGATAAATGTCAGAATATAAATCCAGGATTTAAAATATTTTACAATGGGCAAACACTGACTAAATCATGTATACATAATTATTGTAAAAATGAAGCACTTTTTTATTACATTATTTTCACTGCCGTTCCTCTTTAAAGAGAACCTGAACTGAAAATAAAAAGTCAAAATAACCATACACAGGTCATACTTACCTCCTGTGTAGTCTACTCCTCAATCTCTTTCTCCTCTCCTGCGTCCCATTTGTCCACTGTGATCAATGGAATTCTCTGTCCTCCATTTTTAAAATGGCCATTACCCCATAACAGATTCCTGGTCAGCACACTGTTAAACTGTAATATCACCCACTCGAGCCATAGGGAAACATGGACATTACCTTGCACATTCAGTTGTAACTGACAGTTGCTGATATATAACTGACAGCAACTGGTATATTTCAGTTCTCACAAAATCTTGTCAGAACTGGAAGGGATCACTGTAAGAAGAAAATGGTGAGATTCTGAGAGGAACTGACGGTGAGGTAAGTATGTAATATTCATTTGCAGCTACATCATGTGTGTCACGCCGGCTTTTGATGCGGATAGCGGCGCAGCCGCCGCTTCTGCATCCAGCGTCACAGCAGCTCCGGGCCTCCCGGCGGCGTCAGGGAGGTCCGGTAACTCTGGGCTTGTGGGCGAGCGTCAGGCTCGCATGCGCGCGCATCGCCACCGCACTTATTCACTTCAAAAATGTGTCAGCTGACCTGGTGGTCAGCTGACACCTGCCTGCCCAATCCTGCATCTGATTGGTTGGGCTTCTGGGGCGGCGTCAGGTTGAGTTGTCCGCAGTATATCAGGAGCTGCTTCTCAGTTGCTCCTTGTCTGTTGTTGCGAAAACTTCACAGTGATAGCTCTCAGACCTTAGTCAGATCCTGGTGTGTTTGATCCGGCAGGATTCACACATAGCTTAGGATTATTACTATTATTACTGTATTGATATTTATGTGTATGACCTCTTGCTTGAATCTCTGATTACTCTCTGCCTCCTGATTCTGTACTTTACTAATCTGATCCGTTGCCGACCCTCTGCCTGAATATCGACCCTGATTTCTGCCTTAGGATTCTGTATCTCCGCCTATCTGATTTGCTGCCGACCTTTGCTTGAACACCGACTCCGATTTCTGTTTGACGATTCTGTACCTACCATTGACCGATTGACCGATCTGTTACCGACCTTGCCTGTACGACCACTCTCTGTGTAGTGATAGCCCCTGCCACCAAGGGCTATCACTTAGGAGTACTCCTATTGTTACTGTGCACCTAAACACGTGTGATCACACATTTGAATAAATTACTGACTAATTGTTCTGATTAAGCTTACCCTAGTCACCCGCTACATCACTGATCGTGACAATGGGCCTGATTCACAAAGCGGTGCAAACACTTTGCACGCCAGTGAAAAACCCTTTATCACGCCTAAACTCAGTTTAGGCGTGAAAAGAGGAAACTCGCGCGAAATTCCCGCGCGCAAAGTTTTGCGGTGCGCGCGAAGGCGCCCATTGAACCCTATGGACGCTGCGCGCAGAATTGCGCGCAGGACTTTGCACGTGATAAAGAGCACAAAGCGGTGCTAACTCAGCGGTGCAAAGGTTATCACGCCTAAAATCTTTTAGGCGTGATAACTGAGTTATCACCGCTTTGTGAATCAGGCCCAATGTGTTTATTTTAAATAATTTTACTCACTTCAGGTTCCCTTTAAAGGGCACTATGGCAAAAAATTGTAAAATTTAAAATATGTGCAAATATAGACAAATAAGAAGTGCGGTTTTTCCAGAGTAAAATGAGCCATAAATTACTTTTCTCCTATGTTGCTGTCACTTACAGTAGGCAGTAGAAATCTGACAGAAGTGACAGGTTTGGGACTAGTCAATCTCTTCATAGGGGATTCTCAGCAAGGCTTTTATTCTTTATAAAGATATTCCCTAAAAAGGATTTAAACAATGATGCTGCCCAGCTTTCCTGCTCGCTACACAGTTTTTTGGCAGTTGGACAGAGCAACTGCCATTCACTAAGTGCTTTTGAAAATAATACAGAGGTTTGCAGAACATATCCATGTGTTAGAATGGCCCAAAGTCCAGATCTAAATCTAATCGAGAATCTGTGGCAAGATCTGAAAACTGCTGCTCACAAACGCTGTCCATCTAATCTGACTGAGCTGGAGCTGTTTTGCAAAGAAGAATGAGGAAGCATTTCAGTCTCTAGATGTGCAAAGCTGGTAGAGACATACCCTAAAAGACTGGCAGCTGTAATTGCAGCAAAAGTATTGACTCGGGGCTGAATAATTACGCACACCCCACTTTGCAGTTATTTATTTGTAAAAAATGTTTGGAATCATGTATGATTTTCGTACCACTTCTCACGTGTACACCACTTTGTATTGGTTTTTCACGTGGAAAAAACGTACTTCTTATTTGTATATGTTTGCACATATTTTAAATTTTACAATTTTTCACCATAGTGCCCCTCTAATGTGCAGTTGTGTACATTTTAGGGCAAGTGTTTTTCAAGTAATATTTTTCTTTAGAAAAAAACACATGTAAAAGTGCATGTAAAAATGTTGAAAGACACATGGAGAAATGTGGTGCTGGAAATAACAGGTAAAAGTGATTGGTTTTATATCTGTTCACTTCATTTGTAGTATGAACAATGCCTAAAGCCAGACCTTTGGCGTGGGGTAACATTTCCCACCGACATCTGCTTCCTATCCAGAATGCAGCTGTGTACAAAGCCTCTGTGCACTGCAGAAGCAGAGGAGATCTATAGCACTCTGATCCCAGCCTCCCCATACATGTGGATGACACACGTCTCATGGATTCGCTTTTAACCAGCCACCCCCCCCAAAGCCCCGGGCATGAATTATGTCAGTGTTGGACAAAGGACATTACCAGATCATTGGTCACAGTCGGCTGCTTGTTTGTTCAGCCAGCAGTTGTGTCCCAACCAGTACACAAATATCCATCGGCAACAAACATTAAAGCAATTAAAAAGCCAGACAGTGTAATGCATACTAATGCTACAGACTCCATCAAAGCACAGGAAGGAGAAAGCAGCAACATGTCAGTAAGTATAGGAAAACTGCAGAGGAGTAGCTATGGGTGGGCAAGGGGGGACATATGTCCCTGGGCACAGCACTGTGAGGGCGTTCAGAACGGCCATTGCTCCCCCACGTGCAGGGGAGGGGGCTCGCTGGCTGCCCAAAGTGCCCCTGCTTCTCTCCCTCCCTCTGCAGAAGTGTTAGCAGCAGAATAAGGCTACCTAAAAGAGGCACATTTGGCTATCTAAACAAGGTGAAGGGGGGCACATCTGGCTAACTAAAGGGGCACACATTTGGCTATTTAAAGGGGGGCACATCTGGCTATCTAAACAAGGTTAGGGGGGCACATCTGGCTAACTAAAGGGGCACACATTTGGCTATTTAAGGGGGGGCACATCTGGCTATCTGAATGGGGTAAGGGGGCACATATAGCTATCTAAATAACTTTTGACTGCATCCATGACCACATTCTGATGTGTGGCCACACCCATTTGTCTAGAGGGGGCGCTGGCAACTCTAGCTACGCCTCCGGGAAGGAGTAGCTGCTGCATATGGAGCTCATACAGTGTTGGATGCCGATGTGACATTTCCAGACACTTCTGTAATCACGGAGATCCTGTGATTGTCCCTCATAGGCAGAGCTGGGACAAGGTCCTCCAGCACCCAAGGCTGAGACACCAAAGTGCGCCCCTCCATCCCTCCCACCCCAACTGTCACACACTGATTGCTATTAGACTAAGAGGGCCACAGGACCCACAACCTCCCCAACACCTTAATATCTAGTTATCTGGCTTGCAGTCACTGCTATGTATCTCCTTTTCTTATTTTTTTCTGCTTCAAACACAATTAGGAATGAAAGCTGAATGAATTGTGCGCCCCCTCCTACACTGCGCCCTGAGGCTGGAGCCTCTCCAGCCTATGCCTCGGCCCGGCCCTGCTCATAGGCTGCTGTAGTATCCATTTAAAATGTACTGTACTGAAAAATAACATAATAAATAAAATTGCTTATGTTTTACAACATTCATTTATAGATGATTTAGTCAGTGTTTTGTAAAATATTTCCTCACTCTTTTCTCTCACTGATTTATATTCTGAATTTTATCACAGGTGGTGACATCTTTGCTGCTGGCAGGTGCATCACGGTGGAATGTTTGCTTACTGTGTGTTCCATGGCCAGTAGAAAAAGTACCTGGTCTCCCAGAATACTCTGGAAGAGAGCCTAGGCTGTGACATCACTGGGAGGGTGGGGTTACATCAGTGCAGTTTCTAGGCTAAAATGCACCCAGGGCGAGGGTGTAAAAATTGCGCCCCCCCCCGCGAGCAAGGTATGGGTGCCCCCAGTATAGGTTAGCCAGGTCTAGTTGCACTTAGTATAGGTCCCCCCAGTATAGGTAGCCAAGAATAGGTACCCCAGTATAGGTAGCCAGGCATAGGTGAGCCAGTATAGTTGCCCCCGCTATAGGTTAGCCAGGTAGGTGCCTCCAGTATAGGTAGCCAGTATAGTTGCCCCCAGTATAGGTTAGATAGGCAGGCGCCCCCGGTATAAATTAGATAGGTAGGTGCCCCAGTACAGGTTATTTAGGTAGGTGCCTGCAATATAGGTAGCCAGTATAGTGGCCACCTGTATAGGCTAGCTAGGTAGGTGCCCCCAATACAGGTTAAATAAGTGCCCCCAGTATAGGTTAGATAGGTAGCTGCCCCCCAGTGTAGGTTAGATTAGGTAGCTGCCTCCCAGTGTAGGTTAGATAGGTAGCTGCCCCCCAGCGTAGGTTAAATTAGGTAGGTGCCCCCCCAGCGTAGGTTAGATTAGGTAGGTGCCCCCCCAGTATAGATTAGATAGGTAGTTGCCCTCCAGTGTAGGTTAGATAGGTAGCTGCCCCCCAGTGTAGGTTAGATAGGTAGCTGCCCCCAGTGTAGGTTAGATAGGTAGCTGCCCCCCAGTGAAGGTTAGATAGGTAGCTGCCCCCTAGTGAAGGTTAGATAGGTAGCTGCCCCCCAGTGTAGGTTAGATTAGGTAGGTGCCCCCCAGTGTAGGTTAGATTAGGTAGGTGCCCCCCAGTGTAGGTTAGATTAGGTAGGTGCCCCCCAGTATAGGTTAGATTAGGTAGGTGCCCCCCAGTGTATGTTAGATTAGGTAGGTGCCCCGCAGTGTATGTTAGATTAGGTAGGTGCCCCCCAGCGTAGGTTAGATTTGGTAGGTGCCCCCCAGTATAGATTAGATAGGTAGCTGCCCCCCAGTATAGGTTAGATTAGGTAGGTGCCCCCCAGCGTAGGTTAGATTAGGTAGCTGCCCCCAGCGTAGGTTAGATTAGGTAGGTGCCCCCAGGATAGGTTAGATAGCTAGCTGTCCCCTATAGTGGAGGGGGGAGCCGGAGCCGCGGGGAGGGCAGCCCGACCTCTCCCTCCCTCTCCCGGGCGCCCTCCGTGCTCCCCCCTCAGATGCAGAGCGAGCAGCCGGGAAGCGCTGCTCTCTCGCCGCTGGTCTGTCTCTTCTCTCTGCATACATGCTGATACACGCGGCTTCCGGCTAAACAGGAAGCCGCGTGTATCCGCAGTATGCAGAGAGAAGAGACAGACCAGCGGCGAGAGAGCAGCGCTTGGAGCCAGGCAGGTGAGTTGCAAACAGCGCTTCCCGGCTGCTCGCTCTGCATCTGAGGGGGGAGCACGGAGGGCGCCCGGGAGAGGGAGGGAGAGGTCGGGCTGCCCTCCCCGCGGCTCCGGCTCCCCCCTCCATTATAGCGCCCCCCTCCTAACAGCGCCCCGGGCGGCGGCACGGCCCGCACGGGGGTAGAAACGGCCCTGGGTTACATACCAATACACAGCATTATATACAGTAGCTATAGGTAGTGTTTCTGATGTTGAAACCAGGATAATTCATGTAAAAGTAGGTGTCCTGAATAATTTACTGCATTCTGCTACATGTCAAAGTACAGTACCTCTTTCACTTCAATGACAGGGACTGGGATGTTGTTTTAAACTGTAGCGTTATGGGTTTATGCACATTATTTACGTAATTAAAGTCTTACTATTCAAAACATAATCTCCATGAACTATATAATGCATTTATTCACTAATGTAACTGATTCACTGTGAAATTGCAGCATGCAGATAGCACTTACGCAAGTATATACAGACACACAGCTCAATGCATTTTGTATATCATGCAAGTTGCGCTATGTGCGCAGTGCTCTATAGATTAGTTGAGTGAGTACTGGTAAGATTGCGCTTTTAGGTGCATAACAATGTTACTGTGCATGAGTGAATCAGGGCAAATAGGTGATGCAAACATCAATGTTTTATGCCAACATCAATGTTTCTAAGTGCAGCTACTCTTTCTTTTCCTGTTCTGTGTGCTTGAGTGTATGAGTTGAGGGGAACATGGTTAGTCGGATTGGAGGTATGCAAGGTTGGGCAAATTGGGTAAATCAATAACATTAAATAAGCAAATTGTGATGCAGAATGCGGTCCCGGTCCCAACACATAGATAGATGGAGCCTGGACATTTTTCTTACTCCTCCACCAGGCTCCCCACCTTTGTTCCCCACTCAGACCTACAGATTAGTGCTTCAGCAGTCCTCTCTGCTCTCTAGTAAAGGGAAGGATGGACTCCGATGGAGGCGCCCAATGTATGTTCTATTTTAGTGTTTTAAAATATAAATACAAATAAAAAAGAGAGGCAATCGCTTACCTCTCCAGAAGATATAGACACCAGTTCAACTGGATAAAAAGTTTTCATTCAAAAAACGATCTAACAACACGTTTCATGGGTCATGGCCCGCTTCCTCAGGTCAACAGAAAATTCCTTGATAGCATAGGGGATAGAGTGTAGGCACCTCTAATCAGACTACACTCTATCTCCTATGTTATCAAGGCATTTTGTATTCACCTGAGGACACCTGAGTTGTCAGATAAAACACACATTGGGCACTTTCATCCTACCGATTACCAATCAGACCTCCTTTGGAGGTAATAGCTTTGCAGTTTTTCTGGAAAGTCTATCGTACTACAGGAGAGCGACCCTCCAGCAGAACCTGGAGTACCAAGCAGGGACGGGTAATTCCCTGAAGGCCTTTACACACCTTTGTGAGTATATATTTATTTAATGTTATCCTCCCTACACCTGACAATACTGCACCATTGGGCACCTGGTCTCTCCCTACTTCTCACCTAGGTATTCTTGGTCCCTACACGAATCACCAAAGAAACCCCCATAGCTCTCTCTGCTCTCTGCCTTTCTCTCAGTCTGAGGCACGTCATGTGACGTGCAGAGAAATTCAGACAGGGAGCAGAGACAGTGACACCTAGTGGCTGCAGCAGGAGTGTCAGATAGACCCAACAGGGGAATTGGTAAGCTGAGGCTCCGTCACTGGCGGCATGCTGATCAATAGATCTGAGTGGGGAGCATAGGTGGTGGAGGAAGGAAAAAGTAGTAAGGGGGGTGGGCTGGTTGTGGTAAGGGGGCTCCCTAAAAAGTTTTGCAGCGGTCCCCCTCAGGTGTAGTTACATCCCTGACACATGTAGATCTTAATGGGAATTATAAGATTTGAAGTAATGACAGAGACACACAGGAATAGTTTGAATGTTTTAAAATGAATGGTTTGATTCACTCTGATCAAAAATTCCCGTCCCTCCCACTTGATAAAATAATTTCATTTGATCATTAATAATTGCAGGTAGTCAGTTGTTCTAGATTCTCAGTTCGGTTTTGCATGGAGGGTAACGAGCATAGAAGTGTATCAGCAGTAATGCGTGTGGGGAGCATTTGTCTTGTGTTCTCTGTGATTATCACAGTGCTGGGGAACATGCAAGCAATATAGAAATGATGGTAAATGAAGTGAATTCTGCTCACAGCACTCTCCAGTATCTGGCCTTGAGTCAGCCTATGAAAAGCCCGCAGCATTGATGGCCTTGGAGCCAGGCTGACATCTTTCATTGCAGCAACTGACGAGAACACAACAACTGTCGTTCCTGGTATTTCAGCACCCTTGAAAATCCCACATCCGCCTTCTGCTTTATTTATATCGACTGTTCTCCCATTTTCCCTACAGTTGCGTTCTGACTTCTCTGCACCATGTAGATGCACGCGGAAGTTCAACGCTCCTCAAATGGGTCAGGTTGTTGCTTTCATGAACAGAGAAATAATTGGGGATGTGAAACCAAATGCGTAGCGAGTTTATTTTTGTCATCTTTTGTTGTTATCAATGCTCCATATGAAATAAAGATGAATTTATTAGGTCACAAATAGAAAAGACTTTGCTTTTTACCCAAGATAAATAAGTAAATGTACGTACAGAGAACATGCCCTAACCCCCTCCTCAATATCCCCCCCCCCCCCATAACTTCCTGAACAACCTCCTCAGTGCCTGCTTTCACCTCTTCTGTATTCATAGGAACCCATGGGTCATATACAGTCATTTGGAAAGCAAAGACTTATCCAGTGCTGTTGCTTCCTCTGGCCACCAGCTGGTGCTGTTGAGTAGGATTGCAGACATCTCCCAATACAGATGGTCAATGAGATGCAAATAATTCTTTCTCACTTGCAAGTTGCATGGAGCTTGGAACCGTACCCATCAAAATCAACAGGAATACATTTGATTAATTTGCATCTGTATCTCTGCATCTCCTTTAAAGGGAAACTGAAGTGAGAGGCATATGGAGGCTGCCATATTTGTTTTCTTTCAAACAATACTAGTTGCCTGGCAGTCCTGCTGATCTTTCATGTATCTAAAGTATTTGAATTACACACCTCAAACAAGCATTTGGCTAATCTTGTCAGACTTCAGGCAAAGACATCTGATCTGCATGCTTGATCAGAGTCTATGGATAAAAGTATTAGAGGCACAGGATCAGCAAGGCAGCCAGGAAATGTGCATTGTTTAATATGAAATAATTATGCCAGCCTTCACATTCCTCTCACTTCAGGTTCCTTTTAAAGTGTAACTGTCAGGCATAAAATCAAAAATCAATTCTTTATTTTTACCTGTTAAACAAGTAATAAGGACACTAACCAGGCAATCCAAAACTTAAAAATCACTATTACTTTTCTTGTTGATAAATGATCATTCCCCAGTTTACCTGACTCCTATTTGGTATATTGCCACACAAAGGAAGATGCAGGGCATGCTGGGTTTTCCTATTTTGCTTCTCTACTTTCCCCTCAGACTTAATGCAGCCTGATTGGCTGAGGCCTTATTTTCTCCTGTTTTCCCCTCCCATTCCTCTGTTCCTCTCTGATTGGCCAATATTTCTCATGCTGAGACAAAGCACTTTCTTTTGCAGAGCTGGGTGGGTGTGCCTAAAGGCTGGGAGGAGGGCGGGCAATGCATACACAATCAGGCAGAGGAGAGTAAGGGAGGAAACAACATCAGGATTGGCTTCAAGATAGACACAGTTAAAATGGAGAATCCTATGAAGGATTTTCTCTTTTTTTACTATGGAAAAATCACTAAAATCAAAATGTAGACAGTGCAATACATGTTATGTAAGTAGAGCAAGTATTTATCTACTTAAATATGTGTTGTTATTTTTTTAGATAGTATGGCTGATAGCTCCTCTTTAAATAGTCTGGTCTGAAGTAGGTGGAAGAGACAGTAACTGAATCTGACAGTACATACTCAGTGATTATATTTCTAAACATGAGAAAAGTCAATCAAGTCAAGTCAGGTAGAAAGTAAAATGCTGCAAATGTGCAGCAAGTGGACTACAGCAGTGAATTAGGCCTCAGTTCTTCAGTGACACAAAGATTTTGGTCAGTCAGATAATTGAATTGTGCATACTTGATAGTCATGCTCTAATACTCAATACTTATGGATCAGAATTTACATTTTAATACAGTTTTACAGCATAACCTTTGTAAAAACTCTCTGGAAGACTGCCAAATACAGTATATCAATGGAAGAAATAAACGTGTTACTGATATATTTCTGGCCAGGACTCAGATTGTTGCGCATTCACAGTACTCAACTTTGGAGAAGTAAAAGGACCAAATAGTGATGTAGTCACTGAAACATTAACAACCTGCTCACAGGCATTCCCGATTAAAGTGGAATGAAACCCAGCATATTATATACATCCAGCATTTTTTGTTTACTAGAACAGCATTCAAAGGGTTACACACAGGACTTAGAAGTTCCCTGCCAGCAAAGCTGGATGCATCTGAACTTGAGATAATGTTATCTTGTGTTTAATTGTATCAAGTTAGGAATGTAAATAAACTCTTCTCTGACACTGCAGGCTCTGCTGAACAAAGTCAGAACATGAATAAAGCAGTTATAAATAAAATGCAAAGTCAGCTTTCAGAGCAAAAAAAAGTGTACTTTGGGCAGGTATAATTTCTAAATGAATAATAATACTTATGCACAAAAGCAAATATGATAACCGTATGGCATATACAAAGTAGGAAAACATATTTTTATTGAATAGTATGTCAGGGTTTTATACCGCTTTAACTCCTGAACATTTTTCTTCATTTTACATCTTTGACATGAGGAACTTGGGCTAATTTACAGGTCAGGCTAGACAGGTTCCCAAGACCTTGTGGAATTTCAAGGCCCTGGCTGCCAGCTCCTATGACACCCCCCTCCCCCATCCTTTACTGCTATCCTTACCAGCTGAAAATAAGGGGAGCCTAAGCTGGTACCTTGTTTATGGCCCAATTTCTGGTTAATCCATTACTGAATGTAGGAAAGTATCGCTGTCTGTTTAATGATCTGAAAATGTTAGTTTTCTTTTCTTCCTTCCATTCTAAAGTTAGTCAACATCATGTGTAATCAAAGTTAGTTAAAGCACACCTGACCCGAGACAAAGCTACCTAAGGTATGCACAGACATATGTTCATGCTGGATCCACATACCTATGTGAGTTGTCTGTTCTTCTCCTCTTTGCCGCCTTCTCAATAATAACTCCTTGAAACATTTTACTTTAGGCTAAAGTCGGGTTTTCAGGCAGGAAGAGGCAGGCTTTCTGTCTCATCCTATTACCCTCCTATTGTCTCCTCTTCCCTGCCCCGTTTGCTCACCTTAAAATGAAACTAAACTCAGAACATCCTCTCTCCTCTAAAAGATTAGCCACAGCATGATAACCTTTCTGGAAGAAAACATATCTTCATTACAGTGTATGGAAATCCTAAAAAAAACCTGACGTCATCATACTAGGTTTCACTTTCCCAGAAGGCACTGAAAGGGTTAATCCTCATTATTTACTATATGGAGAGTGGCCTTGGCAGAGCACTCCTGCAGTCTACTCAATGTTGTAGAAAAGACTTATCTCCCTAAACAAATACCCAACACAGAAGTGAATTTATTTCAGCAACCATATGTGGAATAAAGACTTTTCATTGTGTGCTGTGCAAGAGTTCGGGTCCGATTTAGGGTTGTTTGACACAATTTCTCAAGGTTGAAAACTGAGGGAAACGAGGGGGAACGAGGGGGGAAAAAAATAAACAATGCATAGGGATGTGGATCCAGAGGTATGTGTTTTCCAGGTTAGTAAAACCTTTTATCACAATTGCAACTGCAGCTCCATATTAGAAGAATTAAACAGACATAAGACAAATTAAAGAAATTCCAATAGAACATTTTTTGTCTATGACATTTGGCCATTTTTAATACAGTAGATTGCTTTTTACCTAAGTATTGTTACATGTGTAGTGATAAACAGAACATTGTCTGCAGTTCTTCTCCAAGTTACACCATCCAGACAGCTGATACTGAACAGGTTAAAGTTCCTCAGCTCCTTCACCAGTTGTCATTCGGGTGCCAGTCACTTGTCCCTCTGATTCCTCGTAGCCGTGTTTGCAGCTTTGCTTGCGCACGTGTTTCCCCGGTAACCACTTTACTCTCCTTTCTCCAGTCCTCCAATCCTCCCCTTCCCCTCCTCTGCTCCACAGTTCATTCCAGTAAAAAGCCTCTATAGTGTTGCTCACCATTAGAGAGCTTGTAAACTAGGACTGGCTGACTGCTTGACATACTGACGTGACAAGCTGTGATCCAGCTGCCTGGCTTATATCTACGGCATTAGCGACAGCATCATTTTTGTCTCTAAACCTCTGTATTTCATAAGAAGGAGCTGACAAAGAAATTCAAAATAATGTCCTTGTATGAGGCGTATTTACCAGTACCAAAAATCGCACGTTGCAGTTTTGCCCATATTTACTAAAGTGCTTAGAGGAATCTTGAAAGTGTTCCTTTGCACGCTAGAAGGGGACAAACTAAAAGTTTGCAGCCATTTTTTATGAAATAGTTTATTGAAAAATAGGCAAGTATCTATCCTTAAAGAGGAGCTCCAGTGAAAATAATGTAATAAAAAAGTGCATACTTTTTACAATAATTATGTATAATGTATAAATTATATATAAATGATTTAGTTAGTGTTTCCTCATTGTAAAATCTTTCCTCTCCCTGATTTACATTCTGACATTTATCACATGGTGACATTTTTACTGCTGGCAGGTGATGTCACTGGAAGGAGATGCTGCTTGTTTTTTTTTTGGCAGTTGTAAACAGCTGTTCTTTCCCACAGTGCAACAAGGCTCCCACAGTGTGATGTCAGGGCCTCATAGCACTGAGGTACTGACATCACACTGTGGGATGTCAGTACCTCAGTGCTGTGAGGCGCTGACACAATGGGCTTGATTCACTAAACTGTGATAACTCATGTCACGACTGCGCTAATGTTTTTGTGTGCGTTTTTGTGCGCAATCGCGAATTTCCATGTGCAATAGTAATATGAGTTATCACGGTTTAGTGAATTAAGTCCACTGTGTGTGTGTGTGTGTGTGTGTGTGTGTGTGTGTGTTTGGGGGGGGGTTCAGTTCACCACAAAATCAGCCATACAGAGCCCCCTGATGATCAGTGCCAGAAAAAGAACAGATTTCTCAGGGGGAAAGGGGGTATCAGCTACTGATAGGGATGCAGTTCAATTCTTGGTTACGGTTTCTCTTTAAGGCCTCTTCTCACGGACAACTGAACTGCACACATGTCGGGCAGTTCAGCCTCCTGTCCACCGCCCATGAGTGCCATTCAGGCGCAATTTAAATGCAGCCAAATGGCAGCGGTTGTAGCACAACGCATGTCAGCGTTTGACACATGGTGGTATCACTCATGGGCAGAGTACCGTGATATGTTGCATCTGAGCATGCTGCTGGTCTACCGATGCTACGAGCGCTAACAAGTACCTAGCTGGTGTAGGAGAGCAGCTGACAGGTGGTGAACTCACTGCCTGTTAGCCGTCCATCTGAAAGAGGCCTAATTCTCAGTGGACCACTGAAGGTTTTAAACACAATGATAGCAGTGTGGAGTCGATTCATAAAAGGCTCTGCAAATAATAAATAAGGTAGGGAAAATACAGCATTTGGTATTTTAGACTTTTGTGTGCCAATTCATAAAAGTTTTCACAGGTTTGGTAAATGACTGACGTCCATTGACAAAAACCTTTGCGGTAACAACAGAGCAGTGTGCAGTGTCTCTGTGTTATTACAAGCTGTTCCGTGCAGTGAAAGTATTGCAAGGCATCACAACATCCCTTTAGATGTACATGTTTTGTTATACTGCCTCTGCTTGCCCTGAATCTGTCTATAAGTCTTTCTTAACATTCTATTTAATTGCCACAACTTAGAAGAACTTCAAGAAACTTTACACATGCAATTCTTAGCTGATTTTCCCTACTAGTTCCTACACATCTTCAAACAGGAACTTAAAGAGACACTGAAGCGAAAAAAAATTATGATATTATGATTTGTATGTGTAGTACAGCTAAGAAATAAAACATTAGGAGCAGAGACATAAGTCTAATATTGTTTCCAGTACAGGAAGGGTTAAGAAACTCCAGTTGTTATCTCTATGCAAAAAAACCCTTAAAGGGAAGGTTCAAGCAAAATAAAAAAATGAGTTTCACTTACCTGGGGCTTCTACCAGCCCCATGAAGCCATCCTGTGCCCTCGTAGTTACTCACTGCTGCTCCAGTCCCCCGCTGGCAGCTTACCGACCTCGGAGGTCGGCAGGACGCATTGCGTACATTTTTACGCATTCCCGCCAGTGCAGGAACATTAACACTTACATTTTTACGCGTTACTGGTTTAATGCGTACATTTTTACGCATTGAACCAGTAATGCGTAAAAATGTATGTGTTACTGTTCCTGCACTAGTGGGAATGCGTAAAAATGTACGCAATGCGTCCCGCCGACCTCCGAGGTCGGCAAGCTGCCAATGGGGGACTGGAGCAGCAGTGAGTGACAATGAGGGCACAGGATGGCTGCATGGGGCTGGTAGAAGCCCCAGGTAAGTGAAACTCATTTTTTTATTTTGCTTGGACATTCCCTTTAAGCTCTACGACTTTCAAAGTCATGGAGAGGGCTGTCTTCTGACTTTTATTATCTCAACTGTAAGTGAACTATTTACTTTTTCTCTGCCAGAGGAGAGGTCATTAGTTCACAGACTGCTCTGAAATAATCATTTTGAATGCTGAGTGTTGTGTAATCTGCACATATAGAATAATGCAATGTTAGAAAAAACACTATATACCTGAAAATAAAAATATGAGAATATTTTCTTTGCTGCTAATCTTCTAGTAATTATTCATAGTACACAACCAATTCAATATATCATATTTTTTTTTTTCGCTTCAGTGTCTCTTTGAGAGGTTAAACAGTCGATGGGGAAGCCTGTTTTGTCCTGATCTCTCTGCTGCTGCATAGGGGTTTAAAAGCTTGTCCTGCCCAAAAAGGATGCGGGTCCTATCAGATTCCATCATTCAAACGTGCAGGAGAACAGGGGCTGTTTCTATAGGCTCCCTGCTCCTTGTCAGTCACAGTTCTCACTGCTTCTGCTTTTTTTTTTTTTTAATAATGTTTTATTAATTTTCAAACATTAAACCATGAACAGTACAATATACAAGTGGTGTTTATGACAACAACAGGTTCTTTATCCCTGCCCTTCCCCTTACTTCCCTCCCTCGCCCTTCCCACCCCTCAATCTCTCGTCAATCTTACTAGGTCAGAGCAAAGCTTAATGAATATTTAGTTTACCTCATTGGCCAATTTCTATCTTTGACCAGAGTCCAGGATATAGAAAATAGATATTTAGGTCCTATAAAAAGTGAATGTAAGAAAAAAAAATATAGATAGGTCAGGTAGTGTCTAGTTCAAGTGGGCCCAGGGTGTCTTTGAGTTGTTCTGTTGCATACCAAGATGAGTACTTGAAAGGTTGCACCAAGATTTGCAAGTCTTGTTTGGTCATTGTTTGTATCAGATAAGGTTTCCATCGTTTGAAGAATTGTTTTGCTGATTTTTCTTGGTGAGTATGAGCTTCTAGCTTATCAAATGACATTATGTATTTCAGTTCTTCCTTCAAGTCCCATACCATAGGTACTGTGGGATATACCCATTTATTATATATTGTCTTGCGTATTGCTAACAGACAGATGTGTACCAGGTCCGGTATATGTTTTGGCGGATCTAGGTAATGGAATAAAAGGAGCATCGGGTCCTTGTCTATTGTATTCTTACTGAGCTTATTAATAAATTTGATGGCTGAGTCCCAGTAAACTTGGATAAGAGGACAGAACCAAAGACAATGGATCATATTTGCTCTTGGTATTTACATTTTGGGCAGTGATCAATATATCCTGATCTTGGTTCCTTATATGATATATTGAAGGCGTATTTAGCTTGATATATCATCATTAGATGAGATTCTCGCCATTTTTCGCTTACCATTACCTTTCTAACTGTATTGTTACCTTCAATGACCTTCCTCTCTAACTCTGGTATTGAGAAGTGTTTATTCCAACTTGACATATTACTTTTACATTTAGCTTGTAGGCCCACTCCTCCCAATGCTTTTTGTGTATCTGATAATGATATTTTCCCTCCCCTAGGTTTCAAAAAGACATCAAATGGTAAAATACTTGCTATAGAAGTTATATTCTGTAGATGGGCTTTGGTAAAGGATTGGATTTGAGCTAGTGTTAAAAAATCCGATCTTAGAACATCATATTGCTGGCGAATCTCTCTAAAGGAGAGCCACCTATTTTCTTTTAGGTTTAATAAGTTACCTAATTTATTGATCCCCTTTTCTGTCCATTTTTCAAAATTATCATGTAGGGTTCCTGGGATAAAGCTGGGTTCCCTTCTAATGGCATGTATTTGGAAATTTTCCAAGGTAATTTAAATATCTTCCTTGTTTCCCTCCATGCTATCATGGTGTCCCTATAGATGATATTATGTTTTAGCCTTAACGGTACATTTGACCAACTAGCATGCAATAGTCCTATTAGATTCCATGGTTCTGCTATATGGCTATATGGTCGGACTCCTCCCTCCCCCGCCTGGGTCCCCCGATCTGCGCTCCCCTCCAGCGCCCGTGAGTCCTCCCCGCCCGTGCCTCTTACGAGTAGCGGCTGCTTCTTAACTATTTAAGGCTGGAGGGGAGCGCAGATCGGGGGACCCAGGCGAGGGAGGGGGGGGTCCGAAGGCGGGGGTCCGATTTTAGAATTTTGTAAAATTCACCTGGTAACCCGTCAGGGCCCGGGGCTTTATGATTAGCTAAATGTTTAATCTTTTCTTTAATTTCTGATTCCGTTATTTCCTCATTGAGCAGCGTCAGATCTTCTTCTGATACTTTAGGGAGTATTATATCTTTTAAGACCGCTTCCATCTCCTGTGGATTTTGATTTTCTGGTTGTTTGTATAGGGATTGGTAAAATTGGGCAAACACCTCATTCACCTCTCTAGGGTGGTGAATCAATGATCCTTCTGGGTTTTTTATTGCGTGGATAATCAAGGGAGAGAAGCGGCCTCTAGCCATGAGTGCTAACAAGCGCTCCGCCTTACTTCCATGTTTATAATACTGTAACTCTCTGAAAGAGTTATGTATTATTTCTCTTTCTTTGAACCGTTGACCGGCATTGGTTTTAGCTTTCAGCCATTTGTCTCTTTCAGATGCGGAAGGATTAAGGTTGTATTGTCTATAGGCAACTCTAACTGCCTGTACTGCCTCTTCATATAGTTTGGCTATTCTTTTTTTTTTGTTGCTGTGTATGCAATAATGCGTCCCCGCAGCACTGCTTTAGCAGTATCTCAAAGGAGATGAGGGTTTGTCTGATGCTCCCTATTATCTCCTTTAAATTCTAGCCACCAATTTTTGAGTAATAGGTGAAAATCTTCGTCCCTATATAGATGCCCTGGGAACCTCCAAAGTATATCTGTACCTCTCTGTATTTTTTCGCAAATTTCTATCCTTACTGGGCTGTGGTCAGATATAACCATGTCTGATATTTCAGCCTTCTGCAATCTACTAACAAGGTGTTCACTTAGAAATATATTATCAATTCGGGAAAATGTCCCGTGTACTCTCGAGCAGAAAGTGTATTCTCTATCATATGGATGTATGTACCTCCAAGCATCTATAAGACGAAGATCTCCACTCAATTTAGTCAAAGCAGTATCTCTGCTTGCTTTAAGTCCTGAGCTCACTTTATTTTTCCCTGTCCTATCCTCTTGTATATTCATTACTTCGTTCCAGTCCCCCCCTATTACCAACTTAGTTTGTGGTTGTTTGGTAAGCTGCCACTGTATCTCCTGTATAAAACTGGTTTGTTCTGAGTTTGGACCATAAATATTATGGAAATCTATAGTTTCCCCTGGTTTTGGCGTCTAACCCCCAGCCATCTGCCTGCAGCATCGCAATGGATAACTTCTGTTTTGGCCTGTAAGGATCTGCTAATTAGTGTAATTACTCCTGCTTTTCTGCCTAGAGCTGGTGAGCCGTGGCATGTGGCCACCCAGTGTTTTTCCATAAATTTGAATTCATTTGCCCCCAGATGTGTCTCTTGTAACATGGCTATATCTGCTTTTAGTTTTTTTAAATGGCTTAATACTTGTGATCTCTTTATAGGGGATCACAGTCCCTTAACGTTCCATGTTACAACCTTAATACCCATTTTTGTTTTGAATTATTGGATTCCATTGCGTCAGCTGACAGGCAAGTGGCTCCGGGTCCTCTGTTAATACACTCACAGAATTTGCATGAACCATATCGTACACTCCCAATTTTCCTAGAGGTCTTTGAGTATCCTGTAATTGTATGACCCTGAAGAGAGATTAATACTAAACCCACCCTCCCCTCCCCTTCCCTTCCCCCCAATCCCAAAAACCCAGGAAGCATTGATGTATCTTTGGTGTCATCTGTGGAGAGGTTATTTACCTCGTTAGTCCAGAAAATGCCTCCTTGTGGTTTTATTTTCACACCCTTTCGGCCTTCACTTCTTCCCTGTATGATCATTGGATTACGAACCAATATCTTCCATTTTCTCCTCCTCCCATGCCCCCAATTTGAACGTATAACGTAAATAGATAAAAAAAAAAAAAGAAATATATAGCTACGCAACCTTACTTGTAAATGTGCAAAGACATGCTGCACCGATCTTAACATTAAAAGGTGTTAGAGTCGAACATCTCCTCAGGTTTCTTCCTCCTGGTTATTTTCTCTTGCTGGTGAACCTCTTGGGGATTGCTGTCTAGCTGCCGGTTTTGTCAGGAACTTTTCTGCGTCCTCTACTTTTTTATAGATATATGTCTTGCCATCTGAGCCTGTGATTCTCAATGTGGCTGGATACTGTAAGGCGAATCGTAGCTCCCTTTTGACCTGTTCAGTGCACACAGCACTGAAGGCCTGTCTGCGTTTTGATACATCCAAGGAATAATCATTAAAGATGAGGATGCGGCGATTATCATACATCAGGTCATCTTTACGCATTTTGAATGCTGTCAGCAGACGCTGTTTGTCCTTAAAGTCTAGATATCTGACCATTACCACTCGTGGTGGCTTTTTGGAATCCGAGTTCCGTGCTGGTCCCACTCTGTGGGCCCTTTCCGCCTTGCATGGGCTTTGCACTCCTAAGAGCTCTGGAAGGGTCTGTTCGCAAAAGTCATTAATGTCCTCTGCGGTATGTTTCTCTGAAAGGCCCACTACTCTGAGGTTATTCCTCCTTGAGCGATTCTCTAGGTCTTCTATCTTATCATTAAAGAGTTGTTGCGTTTTCTGTGATGTTTCCAGTTGCCTGTCTAAATCAGCTTCCAACTGCCTGATACGCTTCTCTGCCTCTCCTATTCGGCCAGCATGATCTTTTAACTGCCGCGTGATCGGGCCTAGTGACTTTTTCACCGCCTCCTCCACAATATATTGAAGGTCTGGACTGATTAGTTTTGCCACCTCTGCCGCTATATCCCGTGAGTCTCTCTTAGATTGTGGTCTTCTGCTTTCCTCATCCCCGCTATCTGCATCCCAGTCACCTGATTGTGAGCTCCTCTCCTCGCTTTTTCCTCGCTGGGATCGCTTAGACGCCATCTTGGTTGCTTGGTCCTTCCGAGGGCTGCTGTCTGGTTTTGTTCGTGGAGCGGGTAATATATTTCTCCATCCGCCGGTTCTCGTCCCCCGAGTATTCTCCTCCTGTTGAGAATGTTCAGCAGCTTTTGGGTCAGTTTGGCAGGTTGCGTAGCGGGGTTTAGGGTGAGCGTTATCGGAGCTCAGCTACCCCGTCCTCTCATACAGGCGCCGGAACCGGAAGTCCTCTGCTTCTGCTTTTGAGCCATGGCTCCCAGCACAGTTTCCTTGCACAGATACCACATTCTTTTCCCCATTTTAAAGTAGACGATAATTTTTCATGGCTTTACTGCTTGTTGTAGGCTTTATGAATTTAAATTCACCCTTACCCTTTACCCTTACCTTTTGTGGTAAAAAAAGTGGCTATTTTGGCCTCAAGAATTTCAGTACCTGGCCTTTTCGATGCCGAAAGGTATCTGAGGTAAACTCAGAGTCCCCAACCGCCCCGATTTCGTCGGGATTCTCCCGCTGTGCGTGGCTTTG
The DNA here is from genome assembly GCF_040937935.1 of Hyperolius riggenbachi. Lineage (NCBI taxonomy): Eukaryota > Metazoa > Chordata > Amphibia > Anura > Hyperoliidae > Hyperolius > Hyperolius riggenbachi. Next base: position 92,388,697 of record NC_090652.1, on the reverse strand, counting down.
TCCCCCCTCCCGCGATAGCCTGCCTCAGTCCCGGGCTGAGAAGTCAGGATGGAGAGCGGCAGAGTGATTAGAGAGAGCAGAGCAGTCACCGCGGGACTTCCTACACAGAGCAATGATGACGTCAGCTGCAAAGCCCGGGTGACTGCTCTGCTCTCCTCTTCCCTTACAGACCTGCGGTGTCTGGCTGTTTGCTTCCCCACACATCTCCTGTCACTGTGTGTCTGTATGTAAACACTTCTGTGACATGAGGGGTCCTCTCCCTGGCTGTCACGCTTCAGCAGCTGTGCCCTCTGACCTGCCTTCCCCCTCTCCTCTAAACTCTCTGCACAACAATCTCCGGAGGAGGGGAGGGACACTCACTGGCTGCAGGGACCGTGCTGGAAGGTAAGGCATGGGGAGACACGCTGGCATACAGGCTCAGCAGCACTCCACTCACAGCACCCATCCACATGCCTCGCACTAGAGATACAGCAACAAATGGTGAAGTAAGGAATAGCTTACTATGTGCATTTTGTTTCCTATGTGCTTCCGTGTTTCCCATGTGCATTTTTTAAATCTTAAACTCCTTTCCAGGAAGCAGAATCTTCCAAATCCACAGAGCAACCCTCTCCCAGTTAGACAACCAGCGTCCATCTAAAGCCTGCTATACACTAGCAGACTTACTCCCAATGTGCTCAAAAGATTGATCCCTCTCTGATCGACATCTGATCAGAGAGGGATCTATGACTGCCACACATTGCACATCATTTTCTTTATGGATTTCAGCATGAAATAGTACTACCACTCTCCCAGGCATCCCTCTTGTTAATGCTGCTCTCCCCAGGGCCCCTGCAGAGCACAGTATTAGCACAGCGGAGTGTTCCGACACTCACCTGTCCAGCCAGGCGCTCCTTCCTGTGTGCTTCCATGTTTTCCCGGTGTCCGTACTGTGTGACCTGGAGGTGCTATGTCAATTTATACATGCTACTGGGTCACAGAGTACGAGCACCTGGAGATGACGGAAGCACGAAGGAAGCAGCGCGGCCCGAGAGGTGTGTGTCGGATTGTTACACTGTGCTGGAGATGACGGAAGCACGAAGGAAGCAGCGCGGCCCGAGAGGTGTGTGTCGGATTGTTACACTGTGCTGGAGATGACGGAAGCACGAAGGAAGCAGCGCGGCCCGAGAGGTGTGTGTCGGATTGTTACACTGTGCTGGAGATGACGGAAGCACGCAGGAAGCAGCGCGGCCCGAGAGGTGTGTGTCGGATTGTTACACTGTGCTGGAGATGACGAAAGCACGCAGGAAGCAGCGCGGCCCGAGAGGTGTGTGTCGGATTGTTACACTGTGCTGGAGATGACGAAAGCACGCAGGAAGCAGCGCGGCCCGAGAGGTGTGTGTCGGATTGTTACACTGTGCTGGAGATGACGGAAGCACGCAGGAAGCAGCGCGGCCCGAGAGGTGTGTGTCGGATTGTTACACTGTGCTGGAGATGACGGAAGCACGCAGGAAGCAGCGCGGCCCGAGAGGTGTGTGTCGGATTGTTACACTGTGCTGGAGATGACGGAAGCACGCAGGAAGCAGCGCGGCCCGAGAGGTGTGTGTCGGATTGTTACACTGTGCTGGAGATGACGGAAGCACGAAGGAAGCAGCGCGGCCCGAGAGGTGTGTGTCGGATTGTTACACTGTGCTGGAGATGACGGAAGCACGAAGGAAGCAGCGCGGCCCGAGAGGTGTGTGTCGGATTGTTACACTGTGCTGGAGATGACGAAAGCACGCAGGAAGCAGCGCGGCCCGAGAGGTGTGTGTCGGATTGTTACACTGTGCTGGAGATGACGGAAGCACGCAGGAAGCAGCGCGGCCCGAGAGGTGTGTGTCGGATTGTTACACTGTGCTGGAGATGACGGAAGCACGCAGGAAGCAGCGCGGCCCGAGAGGTGTGTGTCGGATTGTTACACTGTGCTGGAGATGACGGAAGCACGCAGGAAGCAGCGCGGCCCGAGAGGTGTGTGTCGGATTGTTACACTGTGCTGGAGATGACGGAAGCACGCAGGAAGCAGCGCGGCCCGAGAGGTGTGTGTCGGATTGTTACACTGTGCTGGAGATGACGGAAGCACGCAGGAAGCAGCGCGGCCCGAGAGGTGTGTGTCGGATTGTTACTGTGCTGGAGATGACGGAAGCACGCAGGAAGCAGCGCGGCCCGAGAGGTGTGTGTCGGATTGTTACACTGTGCTGGAGATGACGGAAGCACGCAGGAAGCAGCGCGGCCCGAGAGGTGTGTGTCGGATTGTTACTGTGCTGGAGATGACGGAAGCACGCAGGAAGCAGCGCGGCCCGAGAGGTGTGTGTCGGATTGTTACTGTGCTGGAGATGACGGAAGCACGCAGGAAGCAGCGCGGCCCGAGAGGTGTGTGTCGGATTGTTACACTGTGCTAATTCTTTGCAAGCACCAAGGAGAGCAGTATTAGCAGGGGGACACCTGCAGGGCCCTTTACTATCTCTACGTCCCTTGGGTGCATTCCACTTTTCCCTGCCTTTTCAACCACAAAAAAAAAAAAAAAACATCTTGACCAATCTGTAATTTATTTAGGCCAGAATTGGATTGAAATTACGATTGGCTGACGTTTTAGGGCATTGATCTTCGGCAGATCCGATCACCGTGATTGAATCTGCTGAGGAATATTTTATAGTGTGTATGGACTTTGAGGTGCTAGACTGTACGTGCAGCTATTTAGGAGCAGACAGTTATTTTATTTATTTTCTTTTTTATTTATTTTTTAGCTGATTTTGTGACAGGCCTCTACAAAGTTTTAAAATAAGTTTTTAAAGTAAATCTCTAAAGCTACCTCTGTTTATAATCAAAGATGGGTCACTATACACCAGGGATCTGTATAGGGGAGGGAGGTGGGCACGCGATGCATGTAAATTTGGGGGCGTGGCTAAAGGCATGGCAGGGGCGGATTTAAGTGTCCCTCTTTCCTGGCTCCAAATGTTGGGAGGTATGGGTAAACTTGTTAGCACCAGAAAGTGGCTAAGCTTAGTTTAGAAGTGGAATATTTTTTTAGCATCAAGGGGAACAGAGCTAGGTGGCTCCTTGCACACTATGGGCTTGATTCACTAAACCGTGATAACTCAAATATCACACCTTATCAAAGATATCACACCTTATCAAAGTTAACACTCCTTATCAAAGATGCATAGCGAGCACTACGAACCTGCAGGGGCTCAGGGCAGGGCAAGTGCCATTGCCAATTAGCAGGCATAAGTTTGTAGCGCTGGCTATGCTACTGATAAGGCGTGTTAACTTTGATAAGGTGTGATATCTTTGAAAAGGTGTGATATTTGAGTTATCACGGTTTAGTGAAATAAGCCCCATGTCCGTTGCGCTGCGTGTGGCAACAGATAATATTATCGCATTACAATGAAATTCCTATGGGGCTAGCACATATTTTGTGTTGCGACGTGTTTCACTGGGTTTCATTTGGATAACACATGTGTAAGGATCCCTCCTGTAGCGTATTCTGTCTGTTGCAGTGGAGCTGCAAACGGACAGTTCTGGCTTATCTGCTTGCATTCGGTTGTGCATTTGCAATGGGTCTCATTGTCATTTGCAATCGCTCTGCAGTTCTGGGCAGCTCAGGATGCTGTCATCATTCCACCAATTGCTTGCTGCAGCTGAGCTGCGGCCAGATAGCCCTGGACTTCCTGCATGCATGTTGTTCATAATACTGCATGTATTTCTTATGGCAGTTCTTTGCATTCACAGCCAGCTAGCAAATGGTAATCAAGCCAGCTCAGGATTGAATGATTACCATTCAGCTGTGTGGAGATTTGCATACCTGCATCCATTGGCTGATGCCAGCATAAAAGTCTGCCTCCCATTTCATACCCCGCCCGTCATAGTGGTCAGTAAGCTGATCTGCTGGGCACCTTGTTACTCTGTATAGTTCTGTTATTGTAGTTCTATGCTACCTTATTACTTGTGCTTTAGCTAGTTCTTGATAAATATATATGCAGACTTGCTAATATATATTTATCCGTTAGTTGAGCTGTTTGTTATTTTTCTTATCATTGTGTATTGCCTAGTTCCATGCTTGATGGACGTTCGCTGCATCCGTGGTGGGTCAGTGAAGTCCATTATCCAGATAGCTTGGATTCTGCCATCACCACATTGCTGACTGGTAGTATTCCTGCTACTCTAGTTTCTGGGAACGTAACTATAGGCTGCAGTTGCTATTAATTACGTTCTATCCTGTAGTCTTGCCTGGGTGGATGCTTGCTGGTGACTGTTGTTAGCCTGCTTTCTCGGCTTCTGTGGACGTGACTGTGAGCTGCGGTTGCTACTAGTTACGCTCCAATCTATAGTCCTGTCTTGTACCTGTCTGAATGCTTGCTATCGCTAAGGCAGCACAGTGCGAACTAAGGCAGCGCAACATCGCACTGCGCTGCCATTGTGTTTTATTTGTAACGATATTGGAAGCCCAGAGCTGCAGTTGCTCTGGGCAGCCTGTGTAACCTCTTCCATTATCCAGCTCTTAGCCTTGTTGCGTTGGGTGGTCAGAAAGTATGACCCCCCCCAGCATTACAACATGCAGTGCGCTTACAGGGCAACGTGTGCATTTACAGTGGCGGTGAAGCATTCTTTCATTGATACTTTATGCTTCACTGTATGTGTTGTAACATATTGCATCGCATGTCTAACGTGCATTGCGACTTTTCAGCAGCATCCTTTTGTGAGTTTGTCGCAATGCAGTGTACATAGTGTGCATGGAGCAAGCGTGCCAAACCACCAGGGCACACTATTTCCAGGTGTGTGTCTGATCAGCAGTGCTGAATCACAAAGGCTGGGAACACTGACACCTTCAGTCTGCCTGTGTTTAGGACAAGAAATGATGTGACTGGTTCAGTGTTCCCTGCAGAGCCGTGCACAGAGAGTCTGCGCTACACTTCATAAACTAATAATATAAATAAATAAGGCCTGATGTTCATAAATCAGCCTCGGGACATCAGTTTTAACAACCATCAATACAGATGATGCCAGCAAGGCAAAATTGATTACATATAAAAGTCT